>NW_028115131.1:0-37251 GCF_964273445.1 Streptopelia decaocto
GAGGGATTTGAAAAGTTTCAATGGGAATGGGAAGAATTGGGACAAAAATTGGAAAATTTTTAAGGGACTTTGAAAAAATTTCAACTGGAATTTTAGCAATTTTTTGACGTGAAATTGTAAACATGTGGCCATGGATTTTGAAAATTCTAGAGAGAATTTTAAAAGCTTCAAGAGAATTTCAACAATTTTGAGAGGGATTTGAAAAGTTTCAATGGGAATGGGAAGAATTGGGACAAAAATTGGAAAATTTTTAAGGGACTTTGAAAAAATTTCAACTGGAATTTTAGCAATTTTTTGACGTGAAATTGTAAACATGTGGCCATGGATTTTGAAAATTCTAGAGAGAATTTTAAAAGCTTCAAGAGAATTTCAACAATTTTGAGAGGGATTTGAAAAGTTTCAATGGGAATGGGAAGAATTGGGACAAAAATTGGAAAATTTTTAAGGGACTTTGAAAAAATTTCAACTGGAATTTTAGCCATTTTTTGACGTGAAATTGTAAACATGTGGCCATGGATTTTGAAAATTCTAGAGAGAATTTTAAAAGCTTCAAGAGAATTTCAACAATTTTGAGAGGGATTTGAAAAGTTTCAATGGGAATGGGAAGAATTGGGACAAAAATTGGAAAATTTTTAAGGGACTTTGAAAAAATTTCAACTGGAATTTTAGCATTTTTTTTGACGAGAAATTGTAAACATGTGGCCATGGATTTTGAAAATTCTAGAGAGAATTTTAAAAGCTTCAAGAGAATTTCAACAATTTTGAGAGGGATTTGAAAAGTTTCAATGGGAATGGGAAGAATTGGGACAAAAATTGGAAAATTTTTAAGGGACTTTGAAAAAATTTCAACTGGAATTTTAGCATTTTTTTGACGTGAAATTGTAAACATGTGTACATGGATTTTGAAAATTCTAGAGAGAATTTTAAAAGCTTCAAGAGAATTTCAACAATTTTGAGAGGGATTTGAAAAGTTTCAATGGGAATGGGAAGAATTGGGACAAAAATTGGAAAATTTTTAAGGGACTTTGAAAAAATTTCAACTGGAATTTTAGCCATTTTTTGACGTGAAATTGTAAATATGTGGACATGGATTTTGAAAATTCTAGAGAGAATTTTAAAAGCTTCAAGAGAATTTCAACAATTTTGAGAGGGATTTGAAAAGTTTCAATGGGAATGGGAAGAATTGGGACAAAAATTGGAAAATTTTTAAGGGACTTTGAAAAAATTTCAACTGGAATTTTAGCCATTTTTTGATGTGAAATTGTAAACATGTGGCCATGGATTTTGAAAATTCTAGAGAGAATTTTAAAAGCTTCAAGAGAATTTCAACAATTTTGAGAGGGATTTGAAAAGTTTCAATGGGAATGGGAAGAATTGGGACAAAAATTGGAAAATTTTTAAGGGACTTTGAAAAAATTTCAACTGGAATTTTAGCCATTTTTTTATGTGAAATTGTAAACATGTGGCCATGGATTTTGAAAATTCTAGAGAGAATTTTAAAAGCTTCAAGAGAATTTCAACAATTTTGAGAGGGATTTGAAAAGTTTCAATGGGAATGGGAAGAATTGGGACAAAAATTGGAAAATTTTTAAGGGACTTTGAAAAAATTTCAACTGGAATTTTAGCCATTTTTTGACGTGAAATTGTAAACATGTGGCCATGGATTTTGAAAATTCTAGAGAGAATTTTAAAAGCTTCAAGAGAATTTCAACAATTTTGAGAGGGATTTGAAAAGTTTCAATGGGAATGGGAAGAATTGGGACAAAAATTGGAAAATTTTTAAGGGACTTTGAAAAAATTTCAACTGGAATTTTAGCATTTTCTTTACGTGAAATTGTAAACATGTGGACATGGATTTTGAAAATTCTAGAGAGAATTTTAAAAGCTTCAAGAGAATTTCAACAATTTTGAGAGGGATTTGAAAAGTTTCAATGGGAATGGGAAGAATTGGGACAAAAATTGGAAAATTTTTAAGGGACTTTGAAAAAATTTCAACTGGAATTTTAGCCATTTTTTGACGTGAAATTGTAAACATGTGGACATGGATTTTGAAAATTCTAGAGAGAATTTTAAAAGCTTCAAGAGAATTTCAACAATTTTGAGAGGGATTTGAAAAGTTTCAATGGGAATGGGAAGAATTGGGACAAAAATTGGAAAATTTTTAAGGGACTTTGAAAAATTTCAACTGGAATTTTAGCAATTTTTTGACGTGAAATTGTAAACATGTGGCCATGGATTTTGAAAATTCTAGAGAGAATTTTAAAAGCTTCAAGAGAATTTCAACAATTTTGAGAGGGATTTGAAAAGTTTCAATGGGAATGGGAAGAATTGGGACAAAAATTGGAAAATTTTTAAGGGACTTTGAAAAAATTTCAACTGGAATTTTAGCCATTTTTTGACGTGAAATTGTAAACATGTGGACATGGATTTTGAAAATTCTAGAGAGAATTTTAAAAGCTTCAAGAGAATTTCAACAATTTTGAGAGGGATTTGAAAAGTTTCAATGGGAATGGGAAGAATTGGGACAAAAATTGGAAAATTTTTAAGGGACTTTGAAAAAATTTCAACTGGAATTTTAGCAATTTTTTGACGTGAAATTGTAAACATGTGGCCATGGATTTTGAAAATTCTAGAGAGAATTTTAAAAGCTTCAAGAGAATTTCAACAATTTTGAGAGGGATTTGAAAAGTTTCAATGGGAATGGGAAGAATTGGGACAAAAACTGGAAAATTTTTAAGGGACTTTGAAAAAATTTCAACTGGAATTTTAGCCATTTTTTGACGTGAAATTGTAAACATGTGGACATGGATTTTGAAAATTCTAGAGAGAATTTTAAAAGCTTCAACAGAATTTCAACAATTTTGAGAGGGATTTGAAAAGTTTCAATGAGAATAGGAAGAATTGGGACAAAAATTGGAAAATTTTTAAGGGACTTTGAAAAAATTTCAACTGGAATTTTAGCAATTTTTTGACGTGAAATTGTAAACATGTGGACATGGATTTTGAAAATTCTAGAGAGAATTTAAAAGCTTCAAGAGAATTTCAACAATTTTGAGAGGGATTTGAAAAGTTTCAATGGGAATGGGAAGAATTGGGACAAAAATTGGAAAATTTTTAAGGGACTTTGAAAAAATTTCAACTGGAATTTTAGCCATTTTTTGACGTGAAATTGTAAACATGTGGACATGGATTTTGAAAATTCTAGAGAGAATTTTAAAAGCTTCAAGAGAATTTCAACAATTTTGAGAGGGATTTGAAAAGTTTCAATGGGAATGGGAAGAATTGGGACAAAAATTGGGAAATTTTTAAGGGACTTTGAAAAAATTTCAACTGGAATTTTAGCCATTTTTTGACGTGAAATTGTAAACATGTGGACACGGATTTTGAAAATTCTAGAGAGAATTTTAAAAGCTTCAAGAGAATTTCAACAATTTTGAGAGGGATTTGAAAAGTTTCAATGGGAATGGGAAGAATTGGGACAAAAATTGGAAAATTTTTAAGGGACTTTGAAAAAATTTCAACTGGAATTTTAGCCATTTTTTGACGTGAAATTGTAAACATGTGTACATGGATTTTGAAAATTCTAGAGAGAATTTTAAAAGCTTCAACAGAATTTCAACAATTTTGAGAGGGATTTGAAAAGTTTCAATGGGAATGGGAAGAATTGGGACAAAAATTGGAAAATTTTTAAGGACTTTGAAAAAATTTCAACTGGAATTTTAGCCATTTTTTTATGTGAAATTGTAAACATGTGGCCATGGATTTTGAAAATTCTAGAGAGAATTTTAAAAGCTTCAACAGAATTTCAACAATTTTGAGAGGGATTTGAAAAGTTTCAATGGGAATGGGAAGAATTGGGACAAAAATTGGAAAACTTTTAAGGAACTTTGAAAAAATTTCAACTGGAATTTTAGCCATTTTTTGACGTGAAATTGTAAACATGTGGCCATGGATTTTGAAAATTCTAGAGAGAATTTTAAAAGCTTCAAGAGAATTTCAACAATTTTGAGAGGGATTTGAAAAGTTTCAATGGGAATGGGAAGAATTGGGACAAAAATTGGAAAATTTTTAAGGGACTTTGAAAAAATTTCAACTGGAATTTTAGCCATTTTTTGACGTGAAATTGTAAACATGTGGACACGGATTTTGAAAATTCTAGAGAGAATTTTAAAAGCTTCAAGAGAATTTCAACAATTTTGAGAGGGATTTGAAAAGTTTCAATGGGAATGGGAAGAATTGGGACAAAAATTGGAAAATTTTTAAGGGACTTTGAAAAAATTTCAACTGGAATTTTAGCCATTTTTTGATGTGAAATTGTAAACATGTGGACATGGATTTTGAAAATTCTAGAGAGAATTTTAAAAGCTTCAAGAGAATTTCAACAATTTTGAGAGGGATTTGAAAAGTTTCAATGGGAATGGGAAGAATTGGGACAAAAATTGGAAAATTTTTAAGGGACTTTGAAAAAATTTCAACTGGAATTTTAGCCATTTTTTGACGTGAAATTGTAAACATGTGGACATGGATTTTGAAAATTCTAGAGAGAATTTTAAAAGCTTCAACAGAATTTCAACAATTTTGAGAGGGATTTGAAAAGTTTCAATGGGAATGGGAAGAATTGGGACAAAAATTGGAAAATTTTTAAGGGACTTTGAAAAAATTTCAACTGGAATTTTAGCAATTTTTTGACGTGAAATTGTAAACATGTGGCCATGGATTTTGAAAATTCTAGAGAGAATTTTAAAAGCTTCAAGAGAATTTCAACAATTTTGAGAGGGATTTGAAAAGTTTCAATGGGAATGGGAAGAATTGGGACAAAAATTGGAAAATTTTTAAGGGACTTTGAAAAAATTTCAACTGGAATTTTAGCCATTTTTTGACGTGAAATTGTAAACATGTGGACATGGATTTTGAAAATTCTAGAGAGAATTTTAAAAGCTTCAACAGAATTTCAACAATTTTGAGAGGGATTTGAAAAGTTTCAATGAGAATAGGAAGAATTGGGACAAAAATTGGAAAACTTTTTAAGGGACTTTGAAAAAATTTCAACTGGAATTTTAGCCATTTTTTGACGTGAAATTGTAAACATGTGGACATGGATTTTGAAAATTCTAGAGAGAATTTTAAAAGCTTCAACAGAATTTCAACAATTTTGAGAGGGATTTGAAAAGTTTCAATGAGAATAGGAAGAATTGGGACAAAAATTGGAAAACTTTTAAGGGACTTTGAAAAAATTTCAACTGGAATTTTAGCCATTTTTTGACGTGAAATTGTAAACATGTGGACATGGATTTTGAAAATTCTAGAGAGAATTTTAAAAGCTTCAAGAGAATTTCAACAATTTGAGAGGGATTTGAAAAGTTTCAATGGGAATGGGAAGAATTGGGACAAAAATTGGAAAATTTTTAAGGGACTTTGAAAAAATTTCAACTGGAATTTTAGCCATTTTTTGACGTGAAATTGTAAACATGTGGACATGGATTTTGAAAATTCTAGAGAGAATTTTAAAAGCTTCAAGAGAATTTCAACAATTTTGAGAGGGATTTGAAAAGTTTCAATGGGAATGGGAAGAATTGGGACAAAAATTGGAAAATTTTTAAGGGACTTTGAAAAAATTTCAACTGGAATTTTAGCAATTTTTTGACGTGAAATTGTAAACATGTGGCCATGGATTTTGAAAATTCTAGAGAGAATTTTAAAAGCTTCAAGAGAATTTCAACAATTTTGAGAGGGATTTGAAAAGTTTCAATGGGAATGGGAAGAATTGGGACAAAAATTGGAAAATTTTTAAGGGACTTTGAAAAAATTTCAACTGGAATTTTAGCCATTTTTTGACGTGAAATTGTAAACATGTGGACATGGATTTTGAAAATTCTAGAGAGAATTTTAAAAGCTTCAACAGAATTTCAACAATTTTGAGAGGGATTTGAAAAGTTTCAATGAGAATAGGAAGAATTGGGACAAAAATTGGAAAATTTTTAAGGGACTTTGAAAAAATTTCAACTGGAATTTTAGCCATTTTTTGACGTGAAATTGTAAACATGTGGACATGGATTTTGAAAATTCTAGAGAGAATTTTAAAAGCTTCAACAGAATTTCAACAATTTTGAGAGGGATTTGAAAAGTTTCAATGAGAATAGGAAGAATTGGGACAAAAATTGGAAAACTTTTAAGGGACTTTGAAAAAATTTCAACTGGAATTTTAGCCATTTTTTGACGTGAAATTGTAAACCTGTGGACATGGATTTTGAAAATTCTAGAGAGAATTTTAAAAGCTTCAAGAGAATTTCAACAATTTTGAGAGGGATTTGAAAAGTTTCAATGGGAATGGGAAGAATTGGGACAAAAATTGGAAAATTTTTAAGGGACTTTGAAAAATTTCAACTGGAATTTTAGCCATTTTTTGACGTGAAATTGTAAACATGTGGACATGGATTTTGAAAATTCTAGAGAGAATTTTAAAAGCTTCAAGAGAATTTCAACAATTTTGAGAGGGATTTGAAAAGTTTCAATGGGAATGGGAAGAATTGGGACAAAAATTGGAAAATTTTTAAGGGACTTTGAAAAAATTTCAACTGGAATTTTAGCCATTTTTTTATGTGAAATTGTAAACATGTGGACACGGATTTTGAAAATTCTAGAGAGAATTTTAAAAGCTTCAACAGAATTTCAACAATTTTGAGAGGGATTTGAAAAGTTTCAATGAGAATAGGAAGAATTGGGACAAAAATTGGAAAACTTTTAAGGGACTTTGAAAAAATTTCAACTGGAATTTTAGCCATTTTTTGACGTGAAATTGTAAACATGTGGACATGGATTTTGAAAATTCTAGAGAGAATTTTAAAAGCTTCAAGAGAATTTCAACAATTTTGAGAGGGATTTGAAAAGTTTCAATGGGAATGGGAAGAATTGGGACAAAAATTGGAAAATTTTTAAGGGACTTTGAAAAAATTTCAACTGGAATTTTAGCCATTTTTTGACGTGAAATTGTAAACATGTGGCCATGGATTTTGAAAATTCTAGAGAGAATTTTAAAAGCTTCAACAGAATTTCAACAATTTTGAGAGGGATTTGAAAAGTTTCAATGGGAATGGGAAGAATTGGGACAAAAATTGGAAAATTTTTAAGGGACTTTGAAAAAATTTCAACTGGAATTTTAGCAATTTTTTGACGTGAAATTGTAAACATGTGGCCATGGATTTTGAAAATTCTAGAGAGAATTTTAAAAGCTTCAAGAGAATTTCAACAATTTTGAGAGGGATTTGAAAAGTTTCAATGGGAATGGGAAGAACTGGGACAAAAATTGGAAAATTTTTAAGGGACTTTGAAAAAATTTCAACTGGAATTTTAGCCATTTTTTGACGTGAAATTGTAAACATGTGGACATGGATTTTGAAAATTCTAGAGAGAATTTTAAAAGCTTCAACAGAATTTCAACAATTTTGAGAGGGATTTGAAAAGTTTCAATGAGAATAGGAAGAATTGGGACAAAAATTGGAAAACTTTTAAGGGACTTTGAAAAAATTTCAACTGGAATTTTAGCCATTTTTTGACGTGAAATTGTAAACATGTGGACATGGATTTTGAAAATTCTAGA
Organism: Streptopelia decaocto; assembly: GCF_964273445.1. Classification (NCBI taxonomy): domain Eukaryota; kingdom Metazoa; phylum Chordata; class Aves; order Columbiformes; family Columbidae; genus Streptopelia; species Streptopelia decaocto. Next base: position 7,598 of record NW_028115131.1, read on the forward strand.
GAGAATTTTAAAAGCTTCAACAGAATTTCAACAATTTTGAGAGGGATTTGAAAAGTTTCAATGAGAATAGGAAGAATTGGGACAAAAATTGGAAAACTTTTAAGGGACTTTGAAAAAATTTCAACTGGAATTTTAGCCATTTTTTGACGTGAAATTGTAAACATGTGGACATGGATTTTGAAAATTCTAGAGAGAATTTTAAAAGCTTCAAGAGAATTTCAACAATTTTGAGAGGGATTTGAAAAGTTTCAATGGGAATGGGAAGAATTGGGACAAAAATTGGAAAATTTTTAAGGGACTTTGAAAAAATTTCAACTGGAATTTTAGCCATTTTTTGACGTGAAATTGTAAACATGTGGACATGGATTTTGAAAATTCTAGAGAGAATTTTAAAAGCTTCAAGAGAATTTCAACAATTTTGAGAGGGATTTGAAAAGTTTCAATGGGAATGGGAAGAATTGGGACAAAAATTGGAAAATTTTTAAGGGACTTTGAAAAAATTTCAACTGGAATTTTAGCAATTTTTTGACGTGAAATTGTAAACATGTGGCCATGGATTTTGAAAATTCTAGAGAGAATTTTAAAAGCTTCAAGAGAATTTCAACAATTTTGAGAGGGATTTGAAAAGTTTCAATGGGAATGGGAAGAATTGGGACAAAAATTGGAAAATTTTTAAGGGACTTTGAAAAAATTTCAACTGGAATTTTAGCCATTTTTTGACGTGAAATTGTAAACATGTGGACATGGATTTTGAAAATTCTAGAGAGAATTTTAAAAGCTTCAACAGAATTTCAACAATTTTGAGAGGGATTTGAAAAGTTTCAATGAGAATAGGAAGAATTGGGACAAAAATTGGAAAATTTTTAAGGGACTTTGAAAAAATTTCAACTGGAATTTTAGCCATTTTTTGACGTGAAATTGTAAACATGTGGACATGGATTTTGAAAATTCTAGAGAGAATTTTAAAAGCTTCAAGAGAATTTCAACAATTTTGAGAGGGATTTGAAAAGTTTCAATGGGAATGGGAAGAATTGGGACAAAAATTGGAAAATTTTTAAGGGACTTTGAAAAAATTTCAACTGGAATTTTAGCCATTTTTTGACGTGAAATTGTAAACATGTGGACACGGATTTTGAAAATTCTAGAGAGAATTTTAAAAGCTTCAACAGAATTTCAACAATTTTGAGAGGGATTTGAAAAGTTTCAATGAGAATAGGAAGAATTGGGACAAAAATTGGAAAACTTTTAAGGGACTTTGAAAAAATTTCAACTGGAATTTTAGCCATTTTTTGACGTGAAATTGTAAACATGTGGACATGGATTTTGAAAATTCTAGAGAGAATTTTAAAAGCTTCAAGAGAATTTCAACAATTTTGAGAGGGATTTGAAAAGTTTCAATGGGAATGGGAAGAATTGGGACAAAAATTGGAAAATTTTTAAGGGACTTTGAAAAAATTTCAACTGGAATTTTAGCCATTTTTTGACGTGAAATTGTAAACATGTGGCCATGGATTTTGAAAATTCTAGAGAGAATTTTAAAAGCTTCAACAGAATTTCAACAATTTTGAGAGGGATTTGAAAAGTTTCAATGGGAATGGGAAGAATTGGGACAAAAATTGGAAAATTTTTAAGGGACTTTGAAAAAATTTCAACTGGAATTTTAGCAATTTTTTGACGTGAAATTGTAAACATGTGGCCATGGATTTTGAAAATTCTAGAGAGAATTTTAAAAGCTTCAAGAGAATTTCAACAATTTTGAGAGGGATTTGAAAAGTTTCAATGGGAATGGGAAGAATTGGGACAAAAATTGGAAAATTTTTAAGGGACTTTGAAAAAATTTCAACTGGAATTTTAGCCATTTTTTGACGTGAAATTGTAAACATGTGGACATGGATTTTGAAAATTCTAGAGAGAATTTTAAAAGCTTCAACAGAATTTCAACAATTTTGAGAGGGATTTGAAAAGTTTCAATGAGAATAGGAAGAATTGGGACAAAAATTGGAAAACTTTTAAGGGACTTTGAAAAAATTTCAACTGGAATTTTAGCCATTTTTTGACGTGAAATTGTAAACATGTGGACATGGATTTTGAAAATTCTAGAGAGAATTTTAAAAGCTTCAACAGAATTTCAACAATTTTGAGAGGGATTTGAAAAGTTTCAATGAGAATAGGAAGAATTGGGACAAAAATTGGAAAACTTTTAAGGGACTTTGAAAAAATTTCAACTGGAATTTTAGCCATTTTTTGACGTGAAATTGTAAACATGTGGACATGGATTTTGAAAATTCTAGAGAGAATTTTAAAAGCTTCAAGAGAATTTCAACAATTTTGAGAGGGATTTGAAAAGTTTCAATGGGAATGGGAAGAATTGGGACAAAAATTGGAAAATTTTTAAGGGACTTTGAAAAAATTTCAACTGGAATTTTAGCCATTTTTTGACGTGAAATTGTAAACATGTGGACATGGATTTTGAAAATTCTAGAGAGAATTTTAAAAGCTTCAAGAGAATTTCAACAATTTTGAGAGGGATTTGAAAAGTTTCAATGGGAATGGGAAGAATTGGGACAAAAATTGGAAAATTTTTAAGGGACTTTGAAAAAATTTCAACTGGAATTTTAGCAATTTTTTGACGTGAAATTGTAAACATGTGGCCATGGATTTTGAAAATTCTAGAGAGAATTTTAAAAGCTTCAAGAGAATTTCAACAATTTTGAGAGGGATTTGAAAAGTTTCAATGGGAATGGGAAGAATTGGGACAAAAATTGGAAAATTTTTAAGGGACTTTGAAAAAATTTCAACTGGAATTTTAGCCATTTTTTGACGTGAAATTGTAAACATGTGGACATGGATTTTGAAAATTCTAGAGAGAATTTTAAAAGCTTCAACAGAATTTCAACAATTTTGAGAGGGATTTGAAAAGTTTCAATGAGAATAGGAAGAATTGGGACAAAAATTGGAAAATTTTTAAGGGACTTTGAAAAAATTTCAACTGGAATTTTAGCCATTTTTTGACGTGAAATTGTAAACATGTGGACATGGATTTTGAAAATTCTAGAGAGAATTTTAAAAGCTTCAACAGAATTTCAACAATTTTGAGAGGGATTTGAAAAGTTTCAATGAGAATAGGAAGAATTGGGACAAAAATTGGAAAACTTTTAAGGGACTTTGAAAAAATTTCAACTGGAATTTTAGCCATTTTTTGACGTGAAATTGTAAACATGTGGACATGGATTTTGAAAATTCTAGAGAGAATTTTAAAAGCTTCAAGAGAATTTCAACAATTTTGAGAGGGATTTGAAAAGTTTCAATGGGAATGGGAAGAATTGGGACAAAAATTGGAAAATTTTTAAGGGACTTTGAAAAAATTTCAACTGGAATTTTAGCCATTTTTTGACGTGAAATTGTAAACATGTGGCCATGGATTTTGAAAATTCTAGAGAGAATTTTAAAAGCTTCAAGAGAATTTCAACAATTTTGAGAGGGATTTGAAAAGTTTCAATGGGAATGGGAAGAATTGGGACAAAAATTGGAAAATTTTTAAGGGACTTTGAAAAAATTTCAACTGGAATTTTAGCCATTTTTTTATGTGAAATTGTAAACATGTGGACACGGATTTTGAAAATTCTAGAGAGAATTTTAAAAGCTTCAAGAGAATTTCAACAATTTTGAGAGGGATTTGAAAAGTTTCAATGGGAATGGGAAGAATTGGGACAAAAATTGGAAAATTTTTAAGGGACTTTGAAAAAATTTCAACTGGAATTTTAGCCATTTTTTGACGTGAAATTGTAAACATGTGTACATGGATTTTGAAAATTCTAGAGAGAATTTTAAAAGCTTCAAGAGAATTTCAACAATTTTGAGAGGGATTTGAAAAGTTTCAATGGGAATGGGAAGAATTGGGACAAAAATTGGAAAATTTTTAAGGGACTTTGAAAAAATTTCAACTGGAATTTTAGCCATTTTTTGACGTGAAATTGTAAACATGTGGCCATGGATTTTGAAAATTCTAGAGAGAATTTTAAAAGCTTCAACAGAATTTCAACAATTTTGAGAGGGATTTGAAAAGTTTCAATGGGAATGGGAAGAATTGGGACAAAAATTGGAAAATTTTTAAGGGACTTTGAAAAAATTTCAACTGGAATTTTAGCCATTTTTTGACATGAAATTGTAAACATGTGGACATGGATTTTGAAAATTCTAGGGAGAATTTTAAAAGCTTCAAGAGAATTTCAACAATTTTGAGAGGGATTTGAAAAGTTTCAATGGGAATGGGAAGAATTGGGACAAAAATTGGAAAATTTTTAAGGGACTTTGAAAAAATTTCAAATGGAATTTTAGCATTTTCTTTACGTGAAATTGTAAACATGTGGACATGGATTTTGAAATTCTAGAGAGAATTTTAAAAGCTTCAAGAGAATTTCAACAATTTTGAGAGGGATTTGAAAAGTTTCAATGGGAATGGGAAGAATTGGGACAAAAATTGGAAAATTTTTAAGGGACTTTGAAAAAATTTCAACTGAAATTTTAGCATTTTTTTTGACGTGAAATTGTAAACATGTGGCCATGGATTTTGAAAATTCTAGAGAGAATTTTAAAAGCTTCAAGAGAATTTCAACAATTTTGAGAGGGATTTGAAAAGTTTCAATGGGAATGGGAAGAATTGGGACAAAAATTGGAAAATTTTTAAGGGACTTTGAAAAAATTTCAACTGGAATTTTAGCATTTTTTTGACGTGAAATTGTAAACATGTGGCCATGGATTTTGAAAATTCTAGAGAGAATTTTAAAAGCTTCAAGAGAATTTCAACAATTTTGAGAGGGATTTGAAAAGTTTCAATGGGAATGGGAAGAATTGGGACAAAAATTGGAAAATTTTTAAGGGACTTTGAAAAAATTTCAACTGGAATTTTAGCCATTTTTTGACGTGAAATTGTAAACATGTGGACATGGATTTTGAAAATTCTAGAGAGAATTTTAAAAGCTTCAAGAGAATTTCAACAATTTTGAGAGGGATTTGAAAAGTTTCAATGGGAATGGGAAGAATTGGGACAAAAATTGGAAAATTTTTAAGGGACTTTGAAAAAATTTCAACTGGAATTTTAGCCATTTTTTTATGTGAAATTGTAAACATGTGGCCATGGATTTTGAAAATTCTAGAGAGAATTTTAAAAGCTTCAACAGAATTTCAACAATTTTGAGAGGGATTTGAAAAGTTTCAATGGGAATGGGAAGAATTGGGACAAAAATTGGAAAACTTTTAAGGAACTTTGAAAAAATTTCAACTGGAATTTTAGCCATTTTTTGACGTGAAATTGTAAACATGTGGCCATGGATTTTGAAAATTCTAGAGAGAATTTTAAAAGCTTCAAGAGAATTTCAACAATTTTGAGAGGGATTTGAAAAGTTTCAATGGGAATGGGAAGAATTGGGACAAAAATTGGAAAATTTTTAAGGGACTTTGAAAAAATTTCAACTGGAATTTTAGCCATTTTTTGACGTGAAATTGTAAACATGTGGACACGGATTTTGAAAATTCTAGAGAGAATTTTAAAAGCTTCAAGAGAATTTCAACAATTTTGAGAGGGATTTGAAAAGTTTCAATGGGAATGGGAAGAATTGGGACAAAAATTGGAAAATTTTTAAGGGACTTTGAAAAAATTTCAACTGGAATTTTAGCCATTTTTTGATGTGAAATTGTAAACATGTGGACATGGATTTTGAAAATTCTAGAGAGAATTTTAAAAGCTTCAAGAGAATTTCAACAATTTTGAGAGGGATTTGAAAAGTTTCAATGGGAATGGGAAGAATTGGGACAAAAATTGGAAAATTTTTAAGGGACTTTGAAAAAATTTCAACTGGAATTTTAGCCATTTTTTGACGTGAAATTGTAAACATGTGGCCATGGATTTTGAAAATTCTAGAGAGAATTTTAAAAGCTTCAAGAGAATTTCAACAATTTTGAGAGGGATTTGAAAAGTTTCAATGGGAATGGGAAGAATTGGGACAAAAATTGGAAAATTTTTAAGGGACTTTGAAAAAATTTCAACTGGAATTTTAGCCATTTTTTGACGTGAAATTGTAAACATGTGGACATGGATTTTGAAAATTCTAGAGAGAATTTTAAAAGCTTCAAGAGAATTTCAACAATTTTGAGAGGGATTTGAAAAGTTTCAATGGGAATGGGAAGAATTGGGACAAAAATTGGAAAATTTTTAAGGGACTTTGAAAAAATTTCAACTGGAATTTTAGCCATTTTTTGACGTGAAATTGTAAACATGTGGCCATGGATTTTGAAAATTCTAGAGAGAATTTTAAAAGCTTCAAGAGAATTTCAACAATTTTGAGAGGGATTTGAAAAGTTTCAATGAGAATAGGAAGAATTGGGACAAAAATTGGAAAATTTTTAAGGGACTTTGAAAAAATTTCAACTGGAATTTTAGCCATTTTTTGACGTGAAATTGTAAACATGTGGACATGGATTTTGAAAATTCTAGAGAGAATTTTAAAAGCTTCAACAGAATTTCAACAATTTTGAGAGGGATTTGAAAAGTTTCAATGAGAATAGGAAGAATTGGGACAAAAATTGGAAAATTTTTAAGGGACTTTGAAAAAATTTCAACTGGAATTTTAGCCATTTTTTGACGTGAAATTGTAAACATGTGGCCATGGATTTTGAAAATTCTAGAGAGAATTTTAAAAGCTTCAAGAGAATTTCAACAATTTTGAGAGGGATTTGAAAAGTTTCAATGGGAATGGGAAGAATTGGGACAAAAATTGGAAAATTTTTAAGGGACTTTGAAAAAATTTCAACTGGAATTTTAGCCATTTTTTGACGTGAAATTGTAAACATGTGGACATGGATTTTGAAAATTCTAGAGAGAATTTTAAAAGCTTCAAGAGAATTTCAACAATTTTGAGAGGGATTTGAAAAGTTTCAATGGAATGGGAAGAATTGGGACAAAAATTGGAAAATTTTTAAGGGACTTTGAAAAAATTTCAACTGGAATTTTAGCCATTTTTTTACGTGAAATTGTAAACATGTGGACACGGATTTTGAAAATTCTAGAGAGAATTTTAAAAGCTTCAAGAGAATTTCAACAATTTTGAGAGGGATTTGAAAAGTTTCAATGGGAATGGGAAGAATTGGGACAAAAATTGGAAAATTTTTAAGGGACTTTGAAAAAATTTCAACTGGAATTTTAGCCATTTTTTGACGTGAAATTGTAAACATGTGTACATGGATTTGAAAATTCTAGAGAGAATTTTAAAAGCTTCAAGAGAATTTCAACAATTTTGAGAGGGATTTGAAAAGTTTCAATGGGAATGGGAAGAATTGGGACAAAAATTGGAAAATTTTTAAGGGACTTTGAAAAAATTTCAACTGGAATTTTAGCCATTTTTTGACGTGAAATTGTAAACATGTGGCCATGGATTTTGAAAATTCTAGAGAGAATTTTAAAAGCTTCAACAGAATTTCAACAATTTTGAGAGGGATTTGAAAAGTTTCAATGGGAATGGGAAGAATTGGGACAAAAATTGGAAAATTTTTAAGGGACTTTGAAAAAATTTCAACTGGAATTTTAGCCATTTTTTGACATGAAATTGTAAACATGTGGACATGGATTTTGAAAATTCTAGGGAGAATTTTAAAAGCTTCAAGAGAATTTCAACAATTTTGAGAGGGATTTGAAAAGTTTCAATGGGAATGGGAAGAATTGGGACAAAAATTGGAAAATTTTTAAGGACTTTGAAAAAATTTCAAATGGAATTTTAGCATTTTCTTTACGTGAAATTGTAAACATGTGGACATGGATTTTGAAATTCTAGAGAGAATTTTAAAAGCTTCAAGAGAATTTCAACAATTTTGAGAGGGATTTGAAAAGTTTCAATGGGAATGGGAAGAATTGGGACAAAAATTGGAAAATTTTTAAGGGACTTTGAAAAAATTTCAACTGAAATTTTAGCATTTTTTTTGACGTGAAATTGTAAACATGTGGCCATGGATTTTGAAAATTCTAGAGAGAATTTTAAAAGCTTCAAGAGAATTTCAACAATTTTGAGAGGGATTTGAAAAGTTTCAATGGGAATGGGAAGAATTGGGACAAAAATTGGAAAATTTTTAAGGGACTTTGAAAAAATTTCAACTGGAATTTTAGCATTTTTTTGACGTGAAATTGTAAACATGTGGCCATGGATTTTGAAAATTCTAGAGAGAATTTTAAAAGCTTCAAGAGAATTTCAACAATTTTGAGAGGGATTTGAAAAGTTTCAATGGGAATGGGAAGAATTGGGACAAAAATTGGAAAATTTTTAAGGGACTTTGAAAAAATTTCAACTGGAATTTTAGCCATTTTTGACGTGAAATTGTAAACATGTGGACATGGATTTTGAAAATTCTAGAGAGAATTTTAAAAGCTTCAAGAGAATTTCAACAATTTTGAGAGGGATTTGAAAAGTTTCAATGGAATGGGAAGAATTGGGACAAAAATTGGAAAATTTTTAAGGGACTTTGAAAAAATTTCAACTGGAATTTTAGCCATTTTTTTATGTGAAATTGTAAACATGTGGCCATGGATTTTGAAAATTCTAGAGAGAATTTTAAAAGCTTCAACAGAATTTCAACAATTTTGAGAGGGATTTGAAAAGTTTCAATGGGAATGGGAAGAATTGGGACAAAAATTGGAAAACTTTTAAGGAACTTTGAAAAAATTTCAACTGGAATTTTAGCCATTTTTTGACGTGAAATTGTAAACATGTGGCCATGGATTTTGAAAATTCTAGAGAGAATTTTAAAAGCTTCAAGAGAATTTCAACAATTTTGAGAGGGATTTGAAAAGTTTCAATGGGAATGGGAAGAATTGGGACAAAAATTGGAAAATTTTTAAGGGACTTTGAAAAAATTTCAACTGGAATTTTAGCCATTTTTTGACGTGAAATTGTAAACATGTGGACACGGATTTTGAAAATTCTAGAGAGAATTTTAAAAGCTTCAAGAGAATTTCAACAATTTTGAGAGGGATTTGAAAAGTTTCAATGGGAATGGGAAGAATTGGGACAAAAATTGGAAAATTTTTAAGGGACTTTGAAAAAATTTCAACTGGAATTTTAGCCATTTTTTGATGTGAAATTGTAAACATGTGGACATGGATTTTGAAAATTCTAGAGAGAATTTTAAAAGCTTCAAGAGAATTTCAACAATTTTGAGAGGGATTTGAAAAGTTTCAATGGGAATGGGAAGAATTGGGACAAAAATTGGAAAATTTTTAAGGGACTTTGAAAAAATTTCAACTGGAATTTTAGCCATTTTTTGACGTGAAATTGTAAACATGTGGCCATGGATTTTGAAAATTCTAGAGAGAATTTTAAAAGCTTCAAGAGAATTTCAACAATTTTGAGAGGGATTTGAAAAGTTTCAATGGGAATGGGAAGAATTGGGACAAAAATTGGAAAATTTTTAAGGGACTTTGAAAAAATTTCAACTGGAATTTTAGCCATTTTTTGACGTGAAATTGTAAACATGTGGACATGGATTTTGAAAATTCTAGAGAGAATTTTAAAAGCTTCAAGAGAATTTCAACAATTTTGAGAGGGATTTGAAAAGTTTCAATGGGAATGGGAAGAATTGGGACAAAAATTGGAAAATTTTTATAAGGGACTTTGAAAAAATTTCAACTGGAATTTTAGCCATTTTTTGACGTGAAATTGTAAACATGTGGCCATGGATTTTGAAAATTCTAGAGAGAATTTTAAAAGCTTCAAGAGAATTTCAACAATTTTGAGAGGGATTTGAAAAGTTTCAATGGGAATGGGAAGAATTGGGACAAAAATTGGAAAATTTTTAAGGGACTTTGAAAAAATTTCAACTGGAATTTTAGCCATTTTTTGACGTGAAATTGTAAACATGTGGACATGGATTTTGAAAATTCTAGAGAGAATTTTAAAAGCTTCAACAGAATTTCAACAATTTTGAGAGGGATTTGAAAAGTTTCAATGGGAATAGGAAGAATTGGGACAAAAATTGGAAAATTTTTAAGGGACTTTGAAAAAATTTCAACTGGAATTTTAGCCATTTTTTGACGTGAAATTGTAAACATGTGGCCATGGATTTTGAAAATTCTAGAGAGAATTTTAAAAGCTTCAAGAGAATTTCAACAATTTTGAGAGGGATTTGAAAAGTTTCAATGGGAATGGGAAGAATTGGGACAAAAATTGGAAAATTTTTAAGGGACTTTGAAAAAATTTCAACTGGAATTTTAGCCATTTTTTGACGTGAAATTGTAAACATGTGGCCATGGATTTTGAAAATTCTAGAGAGAATTTTAAAAGCTTCAAGAGAATTTCAACAATTTTGAGAGGGATTTGAAAAGTTTCAATGGGAATGGGAAGAATTGGGACAAAAATTGGAAAATTTTTAAGGGACTTTGAAAAAATTTCAACTGGAATTTTACCAATTTTTTGACGTGAAATTGTAAACATGTGGCCATGGATTTTGAAAATTCTAGAGAGAATTTTAAAAGCTTCAACAGAATTTCAACAATTTTGAGAGGGATTTGAAAAGTTTCAATGGGAATGGGAAGAATTGGGACAAAAATTGGAAATTTTAAGGGACTTTGAAAAAATTTCAACTGGAATTTTAGCCATTTTTTGACGTGAAATTGTAAACATGTGGACATGGATTTTGAAAATTCTAGGGAGAATTTTAAAAGCTTCAAGAGAATTTCAACAATTTTGAGAGGGATTTGAAAAGTTTCAATGGGAATGGGAAGAATTGGGACAAAAATTGGAAAATTTTTAAGGGACTTTGAAAAAATTTCAACTGGAATTTTAGCCATTTTTTGACGTGAAATTGTAAACATGTGGACATGGATTTTGAAAATTCTAGAGAGAATTTTAAAAGCTTCAAGAGAATTTCAACAATTTTGAGAGGGATTTGAAAAGTTTCAATGGGAATGGGAAGAATTGGGACAAAAATTGGAAAATTTTTAAGGGACTTTGAAAAAATTTCAACTGAAATTTTAGCATTTTTTTTGACGTGAAATTGTAAACATGTGGACATGGATTTTGAAAATTCTAGAGAGAATTTTAAAAGCTTCAAGAGAATTTCAACAATTTTGAGAGGGATTTGAAAAGTTTCAATGGGAATGGGAAGAATTGGGACAAAAATTGGAAAATTTTTAAGGGACTTTGAAAAAATTTCAACTGGAATTTTAGCCATTTTTTTACGTGAAATTGTAAACATGTGGACATGGATTTTGAAAATTCTAGAGAGAATTTTAAAAGCTTCAACAGAATTTCAACAATTTTGAGAGGGATTTGAAAAGTTTCAATGGGAATGGGAAGAATTGGACAAAAATTGGAAAATTTTTAAGGGACTTTGAAAAAATTTCAACTGGAATTTTAGCCATTTTTTGACGTGAAATTGTAAACCTGTGGACATGGATTTTGAAAATTCTAGAGAGAATTTTAAAAGCTTCAACAGAATTTCAACAATTTTGAGAGGGATTTGAAAAGTTTCAATGGGAATGGGAAGAATTGGGACAAAAATTGGAAAATTTTTAAGGGACTTTGAAAAAATTTCAACTGGAATTTTAGCCATTTTTTGACGTGAAATTGTAAACATGTGGCCATGGATTTTGAAAATTCTAGAGAGAATTTTAAAAGCTTCAAGAGAATTTCAACAATTTTGAGAGGGATTTGAAAAGTTTCAATGGGAATGGGAAGAATTGGGACAAAAATTGGAAAATTTTTAAGGGACTTTGAAAAAATTTCAACTGGAATTTTAGCCATTTTTTGACGTGAAATTGTAAACATGTGGACATGGATTTTGAAAATTCTAGAGAGAATTTTAAAAGCTTCAAGAGAATTTCAACAATTTTGAGAGGGATTTGAAAAGTTTCAATGGGAATGGGAAGAATTGGGACAAAAATTGGAAAATTTTTAAGGGACTTTGAAAAAATTTCAACTGGAATTTTAGCCATTTTTTGACGTGAAATTGTAAACATGTGGACATGGATTTTGAAAATTCTAGAGAGAATTTTAAAAGCTTCAACAGAATTTCAACAATTTTGAGAGGGATTTGAAAAGTTTCAATGGGAATAGGAAGAACTGGGACAAAAATTGGAAAATTTTTAAGGGACTTTGAAAAAATTTCAACTGGAATTTTAGCCATTTTTTGACGTGAAATTGTAAACATGTGGACATGGATTTTGAAAATTCTAGAGAGAATTTTAAAAGCTTCAAGAGAATTTCAACAATTTTGAGAGGGATTTGAAAAGTTTCAATGGGAATGGGAAGAATTGGGACAAAAATTGGAAATTTTTTAAGGGACTTTGAAAAAATTTCAACTGCAATTTTAGCCATTTTTTGACGTGAAATTGTAAACATGTGGACATGGATTTTGAAAATTCTAGAGAGAATTTTAAAAGCTTCAAGAGAATTTCAACAATTTTGAGAGGGATTTGAAAAGTTTCAATGGGAATGGGAAGAATTGGGACAAAAATTGGAAAATTTTTAAGGGACTTTGAAAAAATTTCAACTGAAATTTTAGCATTTTTTTGACGTGAAATTGTAAACATGTGGACATGGATTTTGAAAATTCTAGAGAGAATTTTAAAAGCTTCAAGAGAATTTCAACAATTTTGAGAGGGATTTGAAAAGTTTCAATGGGAATGGGAAGAATTGGGACAAAAATTGGAAAATTTTTAAGGGACTTTGAAAAAATTTCAACTGGAATTTTAGCCATTTTTTGACGTGAAATTGTAAACATGTGGACATGGATTTTGAAAATTCTAGAGAGAATTTTAAAAGCTTCAACAGAATTTCAACAATTTTGAGAGGGATTTGAAAAGTTTCAATGGGAATGGGAAGAATTGGGACAAAAATTGGAAAATTTTTAAGGGACTTTGAAAAAATTTCAACTGGAATTTTAGCCATTTTTTGACGTGAAATTGTAAACATGTGGACATGGATTTTGAAAATTCTAGAGAGAATTTTAAAAGCTTCAACAGAATTTCAACAATTTTGAGAGGGATTTGAAAAGTTTCAATGGGAATGGGAAGAATTGGGACAAAAATTGGAAAATTTTTAAGGGACTTTGAAAAAATTTCAACTGGAATTTTAGCCATTTTTTTTATGTGAAATTGTAAACATGTGGCCATGGATTTTGAAATTCTAGAGAGAATTTTAAAAGCTTCAAGAGAATTTCAACAATTTTGAGAGGGATTTGAAAAGTTTCAATGGGAATGGGAAGAATTGGGACAAAAATTGGAAAATTTTTAAGGGACTTTGAAAAAATTTCAACTGGAATTTTAGCCATTTTTTGACGTGAAATTGTAAACATGTGGCCATGGATTTTGAAAATTCTAGAGAGAATTTTAAAAGCTTCAAGAGAATTTCAACAATTTTGAGAGGGATTTGAAAAGTTTCAATGGGAATGGGAAGAATTGGGACAAAAATTGGAAAATTTTTAAGGGACTTTGAAAAAATTTCAACTGGAATTTTACCAATTTTTTGACGTGAAATTGTAAACATGTGGCCATGGATTTTGAAAATTCTAGAGAGAATTTTAAAAGCTTCAACAGAATTTCAACAATTTTGAGAGGGATTTGAAAAGTTTCAATGGGAATGGGAAGAATTGGGACAAAAATTGGAAAATTTTTAAGGGACTTTGAAAAAATTTCAACTGGAATTTTAGCCATTTTTTGACGTGAAATTGTAAACATGTGGACATGGATTTTGAAAATTCTAGGGAGAATTTTAAAAGCTTCAAGAGAATTTCAACAATTTTGAGAGGGATTTGAAAAGTTTCAATGGGAATGGGAAGAATTGGGACAAAAATTGGAAAATTTTTAAGGGACTTTGAAAAAATTTCAACTGGAATTTTAGCCATTTTTTGACGTGAAATTGTAAACATGTGGACATGGATTTTGAAAATTCTAGAGAGAATTTTAAAAGCTTCAAGAGAATTTCAACAATTTTGAGAGGGATTTGAAAAGTTTCAATGGGAATGGGAAGAATTGGGACAAAAATTGGAAAATTTTTAAGGGACTTTGAAAAAATTTCAACTGAAATTTTAGCATTTTTTTTGACGTGAAATTGTAAACATGTGGACATGGATTTTGAAAATTCTAGAGAGAATTTTAAAAGCTTCAAGAGAATTTCAACAATTTTGAGAGGGATTTGAAAAGTTTCAATGGGAATGGGAAGAATTGGGACAAAAATTGGAAAATTTTTAAGGGACTTTGAAAAAATTTCAACTGGAATTTTAGCCATTTTTTTACGTGAAATTGTAAACATGTGGACATGGATTTTGAAAATTCTAGAGAGAATTTTAAAAGCTTCAACAGAATTTCAACAATTTTGAGAGGGATTTGAAAAGTTTCAATGGGAATGGGAAGAATTGGGACAAAAATTGGAAAATTTTTAAGGGACTTTGAAAAAATTTCAACTGGAATTTTAGCCATTTTTTGACGTGAAATTGTAAACCTGTGGACATGGATTTTGAAAATTCTAGAGAGAATTTTAAAAGCTTCAACAGAATTTCAACAATTTTGAGAGGGATTTGAAAAGTTTCAATGGGAATGGGAAGAATTGGGACAAAAATTGGAAAATTTTTAAGGGACTTTGAAAAAATTTCAACTGGAATTTTAGCCATTTTTTGACGTGAAATTGTAAACATGTGGCCATGGATTTTGAAAATTCTAGAGAGAATTTTAAAAGCTTCAAGAGAATTTCAACAATTTTGAGAGGGATTTGAAAAGTTTCAATGGGAATGGGAAGAATTGGGACAAAAATTGGAAAATTTTTAAGGGACTTTGAAAAAATTTCAACTGGAATTTTAGCCATTTTTTGACGTGAAATTGTAAACATGTGGACATGGATTTTGAAAATTCTAGAGAGAATTTTAAAAGCTTCAAGAGAATTTCAACAATTTTGAGAGGGATTTGAAAAGTTTCAATGGGAATGGGAAGAATTGGGACAAAAATTGGAAAATTTTTAAGGGACTTTGAAAAAATTTCAACTGGAATTTTAGCCATTTTTTGACGTGAAATTGTAAACATGTGGACATGGATTTTGAAAATTCTAGAGAGAATTTTAAAAGCTTCAACAGAATTTCAACAATTTTGAGAGGGATTTGAAAAGTTTCAATGGGAATAGGAAGAACTGGGACAAAAATTGGAAAATTTTTAAGGGACTTTGAAAAAATTTCAACTGGAATTTTAGCCATTTTTTGACGTGAAATTGTAAACATGTGGACATGGATTTTGAAAATTCTAGAGAGAATTTTAAAAGCTTCAAGAGAATTTCAACAATTTTGAGAGGGATTTGAAAAGTTTCAATGGGAATGGGAAGAATTGGGACAAAAATTGGAAAATTTTTAAGGGACTTTGAAAAAATTTCAACTGGAATTTTAGCCATTTTTTGACGTGAAATTGTAAACATGTGGACATGGATTTTGAAAATTCTAGAGAGAATTTTAAAAGCTTCAAGAGAATTTCAACAATTTTGAGAGGGATTTGAAAAGTTTCAATGGGAATGGGAAGAATTGGGACAAAAATTGGAAAATTTTTAAGGGACTTTGAAAAAATTTCAACTGAAATTTTAGCATTTTTTTTGACGTGAAATTGTAAACATGTGGACATGGATTTTGAAAATTCTAGAGAGAATTTTAAAAGCTTCAAGAGAATTTCAACAATTTTGAGAGGGATTTGAAAAGTTTCAATGGGAATGGGAAGAATTGGGACAAAAATTGGAAAATTTTTAAGGGACTTTGAAAAAATTTCAACTGGAATTTTAGCCATTTTTTGACGTGAAATTGTAAACATGTGGACATGGATTTTGAAAATTCTAGAGAGAATTTTAAAAGCTTCAACAGAATTTCAACAATTTTGAGAGGGATTTGAAAAGTTTCAATGGGAATGGGAAGAATTGGGACAAAAATTGGAAAATTTTTAAGGGACTTTGAAAAAATTTCAACTGGAATTTTAGCCATTTTTTGACGTGAAATTGTAAACATGTGGCCATGGATTTTGAAAATTCTAGAGAGAATTTTAAAAGCTTCAACAGAATTTCAACAATTTTGAGAGGGATTTGAAAAGTTTCAATGGGAATGGGAAGAATTGGGACAAAAATTGGAAAATTTTTAAGAGACTTTGAAAAAATTTCAACTGGAATTTTAGCCATTTTTTTATGTGAAATTGTAAACATGTGGCCATGGATTTTGAAATTCTAGAGAGAATTTTAAAAGCTTCAAGAGAATTTCAACAATTTTGAGAGGGATTTGAAAAGTTTCAATGGGAATGGGAAGAATTGGGACAAAAATTGGAAAACTTTTAAGGAACTTTGAAAAAATTTCAACTGGAATTTTAGCCATTTTTTGACGTGAAATTGTAAACATGTGGACACGGATTTTGAAAATTCTAGAGAGAATTTTAAAAGCTTCAACAGAATTTCAACAATTTTGAGAGGGATTTGAAAAGTTTCAATGGGAATGGGAAGAATTGGGACAAAAATTGGAAAATTTTTAAGGGACTTTGAAAAAATTTCAACTGGAATTTTAGCCATTTTTTGACGTGAAATTGTAAACATGTGGCCATGGATTTTGAAAATTCTAGAGAGAATTTTAAAAGCTTCAAGAGAATTTCAACAATTTTGAGAGGGATTTGAAAAGTTTCAATGGGAATGGGAAGAATTGGGACAAAAATTGGAAAATTTTTAAGGGACTTTGAAAAAATTTCAACTGGAATTTTAGGAATTTTTTGACGTGAAATTGTAAATATGTGGCCATGGATTTTGAAAATTCTAGAGAGAATTTTAAAAGCTTCAACAGAATTTCAACGATTTTGAGAGGGATTTGAAAAGTTTCAATGGGAATGGGAAGAATTGGGACAAAAATTGGAAAATTTTTAAGGGACTTTGAAAAAATTTCAACTGGAATTTTAGCCATTTTTTGACGTGAAATTGTAAACATGTGGCCATGGATTTTGAAAATTCTAGAGAGAATTTTAAAAGCTTCAAGAGAATTTCAACAATTTTGAGAGGGATTTGAAAAGTTTCAATGGGAATGGGAAGAATTGGGACAAAAATTGGAAAATTTTTAAGGGACTTTGAAAAAATTTCAACTGGAATTTTAGCCATTTTTTTTACGTGAAATTGTAAACATGTGGACATGGATTTTGAAAATTCTAGAGAGAATTTTAAAAGCTTCAAGAGAATTTCAACAATTTTGAGAGGGATTTGAAAAGTTTCAATGGGAATGGGAAGAATTGGGACAAAAATTGGAAAATTTTTAAGGGACTTTGAAAAAATTTCAACTGGAATTTTAGCAATTTTTAATGTGAAATTGTAAATGTGGACATGGATTTTGAAAATTCTAGAGAGAATTTTAAAAGCTTCAAGAGAATTTCAACAATTTTGAGAGGGATTTGAAAAGTTTCAATGGGAATGGGAAGAATTGGGACAAAAATTGGAAAATTTTTAAGGGACTTTGAAAAAATTTCAACTGGAATTTTAGCAATTTTTAATGTGAAATTGTAAATGTGGACATGGATTTTGAAAATTCTAGAGAGAATTTTAAAAGCTTCAAGAGAATTTCAACAATTTTGAGAGGGATTTGAAAAGTTTCAATGGGAATGGGAAGAATTGGGACAAAAATTGGAAAATTTTTAAGGGACTTTGAAAAAATTTCAACTGGAATTTTAGCCATTTTTTGACGTGAAATTGTAAACATGTGGACATGGATTTTGAAAATTCTAGAGAGAATTTTAAAAGCTTCAAGAGAATTTCAACAATTTTGAGAGGGATTTGAAAAGTTTCAATGGGAATGGGAAGAATTGGGACAAAAATTGGAAAATTTTTAAGGGACTTTGAAAAATTTCAACTGGAATTTTAGCCATTTTTTGACGTGAAATTGTAAACATGTGGACATGGATTTTGAAAATTCTAGAGAGAATTTTAAAAGCTTCAAGAGAATTTCAACAATTTTGAGAGGGATTTGAAAAGTTTCAATGGGAATGGGAAGAATTGGGACAAAAATTGGAAAATTTTTAAGGGACTTTGAAAAAATTTCAACTGGAATTTTAGCCATTTTTTGACGTGAAATTGTAAACATGTGGCCATGGATTTTGAAAATTCTAGAGAGAATTTTAAAAGCTTCAAGAGAATTTCAACAATTTTGAGAGGGATTTGAAAAGTTTCAATGGGAATGGGAAGAATTGGGACAAAAATTGGAAAATTTTTAAGGGACTTTGAAAAAATTTCAACTGGAATTTTAGCCATTTTTTGACGTGAAATTGTAAACATGTGGACATGGATTTTGAAAATTCTAGAGAGAATTTTAAAAGCTTCAAGAGAATTTCAACAATTTTGAGAGGGATTTGAAAAGTTTCAATGGGAATGGGAAGAATTGGGACAAAAATTGGAAAATTTTTAAGGGACTTTGAAAAAATTTCAACTGGAATTTTAGCATTTTCTTTACGTGAAATTGTAAACATGTGGACATGGATTTTGAAATTCTAGAGAGAATTTTAAAAGCTTCAAGAGAATTTCAACAATTTTGAGAGGGATTTGAAAAGTTTCAATGGGAATGGGAAGAATTGGGACAAAAATTGGAAAATTTTTAAGGGACTTTGAAAAAATTTCAACTGAAATTTTAGCATTTTTTTTGACGTGAAATTGTAAACATGTGGACATGGATTTTGAAAATTCTACAGAGAATTTTAAAAGCTTCAACAGAATTTCAACAATTTTGAGAGGGATTTGAAAAGTTTCAATGGGAATGGGAAGAATTGGGACAAAAATTGGAAAATTTTTAAGGGACTTTGAAAAAATTTCAACTGGAATTTTAGCATTTTTTTGACGTGAAATTGTAAACATGTGGCCATGGATTTTGAAAATTCTAGAGAGAATTTTAAAAGCTTCAAGAGAATTTCAACAATTTTGAGAGGGATTTGAAAAGTTTCAATGGGAATGGGAAGAATTGGGACAAAAATTGGAAAATTTTTAAGGGACTTTGAAAAAATTTCAACTGGAATTTTAGCCATTTTTTGACGTGAAATTGTAAATATGTGGACATGGATTTTGAAAATTCTAGAGAGAATTTTAAAAGCTTCAACAGAATTTCAACAATTTTGAGAGGGATTTGAAAAGTTTCAATGGGAATGGGAAGAATTGGGACAAAAATTGGAAAATTTTTAAGGGACTTTGAAAAAATTTCAACTGGAATTTTAGCCATTTTTTTATGTGAAATTGTAAACATGTGGCCATGGATTTTGAAAATTCTAGAGAGAATTTTAAAAGCTTCAAGAGAATTTCAACAATTTTGAGAGGGATTTGAAAAGTTTCAATGGGAATGGGAAGAATTGGTACAAAAATTGGAAAATTTTTAAGGGACTTTGAAAAAATTTCAACTGGAATTTTAGCCATTTTTTGACGTGAAATTGTAAACATGTGGCCATGGATTTTGAAAATTCTAGAGAGAATTTTAAAAGCTTCAAGAGAATTTCAACAATTTTGAGAGGGATTTGAAAAGTTTCAATGGGAATGGGAAGAATTGGGACAAAAATTGGAAAATTTTTAAGGGACTTTGAAAAAATTTCAACTGGAATTTTAGCCATTTTTTGACGTGAAATTGTAAACATGTGGCCATGGATTTTGAAAATTCTAGAGAGAATTTTAAAAGCTTCAAGAGAATTTCAACAATTTTGAGAGGGATTTGAAAAGTTTCAATGGGAATGGGAAGAATTGGGACAAAAATTGGAAAATTTTTAAGGGACTTTGAAAAAATTTCAACTGGAATTTTAGCCATTTTTTGACGTGAAATTGTAAACCTGTGGACATGGATTTTGAAAATTCTAGAGAGAATTTTAAAAGCTTCAAGAGAATTTCAACAATTTTGAGAGGGATTTGAAAAGTTTCAATGGGAATGGGAAGAATTGGGACAAAAATTGGAAAATTTTTAAGGGACTTTGAAAAAATTTCAACTGGAATTTTAGCAATTTTTTGACGTGAAATTGTAAACATGTGGCCATGGATTTTGAAAATTCTAGAGAGAATTTTAAAAGCTTCAAGAGAATTTCAACAATTTTGAGAGGGATTTGAAAAGTTTCAATGGGAATGGGAAGAATTGGGACAAAAATTGGAAAATTTTTAAGGGACTTTGAAAAAATTTCAACTGGAATTTTAGCAATTTTTTGACGTGAAATTGTAAACATGTGGCCATGGATTTTGAAAATTCTAGAGAGAATTTTAAAAGCTTCAAGAGAATTTCAACAATTTTGAGAGGGATTTGAAAAGTTTCAATGGGAATGGGAAGAATTGGGACAAAAATTGGAAAATTTTTAAGGGACTTTGAAAAAATTTCAACTGGAATTTTAGCCATTTTTTGACGTGAAATTGTAAACATGTGGACACGGATTTTGAAAATTCTAGAGAGAATTTTAAAAGCTTCAAGAGAATTTCAACAATTTTGAGAGGGATTTGAAAAGTTTCAATGGGAATGGGAAGAATTGGGACAAAAATTGGAAAATTTTTAAGGGACTTTGAAAAAATTTCAACTGGAATTTTAGCCATTTTTTGACGTGAAATTGTAAACATGTGGCCATGGATTTTGAAAATTCTAGAGAGAATTTTAAAAGCTTCAAGAGAATTTCAACAATTTTGAGAGGGATTTGAAAAGTTTCAATGGGAATGGGAAGAATTGGGACAAAAATTGGAAAATTTTTAAGGGACTTTGAAAAAATTTCAACTGGAATTTTAGCCATTTTTTGACGTGAAATTGTAAACATGTGGCCATGGATTTTGAAAATTCTAGAGAGAATTTTAAAAGCTTCAACAGAATTTCAACAATTTTGAGAGGGATTTGAAAAGTTTCAATGGGAATGGGAAGAATTGGGACAAAAATTGGAAAATTTTTAAGGGACTTTGAAAAAATTTCAACTGGAATTTTAGCCATTTTTTGACGTGAAATTGTAAACATGTGGACATGGATTTTGAAAATTCTAGGGAGAATTTTAAAAGCTTCAAGAGAATTTCAACAATTTTGAGAGGGATTTGAAAAGTTTCAATGGGAATGGGAAGAATTGGGACAAAAATTGGAAAATTTTTAAGGGACTTTGAAAAAATTTCAACTGGAATTTTAGCATTTTCTTTACGTGAAATTGTAAACATGTGGACATGGATTTTGAAATTCTAGAGAGAATTTTAAAAGCTTCAAGAGAATTTCAACAATTTTGAGAGGGATTTGAAAAGTTTCAATGGGAATGGGAAGAATTGGGACAAAAATTGGAAAATTTTTAAGGGACTTTGAAAAATTTCAACTGAAATTTTAGCATTTTTTTTGACGTGAAATTGTAAACATGTGGCCATGGATTTTGAAAATTCTAGAGAGAATTTTAAAAGCTTCAAGAGAATTTCAACAATTTTGAGAGGGATTTGAAAAGTTTCAATGGGAATGGGAAGAATTGGGACAAAAATTGGAAAATTTTTAAGGGACTTTGAAAAAATTTCAACTGGAATTTTAGCATTTTTTTGACGTGAAATTGTAAACATGTGTACATGGATTTTGAAAATTCTAGAGAGAATTTTAAAAGCTTCAAGAGAATTTCAACAATTTTGAGAGGGATTTGAAAAGTTTCAATGGGAATGGGAAGAATTGGGACAAAAATTGGAAAATTTTTAAGGGACTTTGAAAAAATTTCAACTGGAATTTTAGCCATTTTTTGACGTGAAATTGTACATATGTGGACATGGATTTTGAAAATTCTAGAGAGAATTTTAAAAGCTTCAAGAGAATTTCAACAATTTTGAGAGGGATTTGAAAAGTTTCAATGGGAATGGGAAGAATTGGGACAAAAATTGGAAAATTTTTAAGGGACTTTGAAAAAATTTCAACTGGAATTTTAGCCATTTTTTGATGTGAAATTGTAAACATGTGGCCATGGATTTTGAAAATTCTAGAGAGAATTTTAAAAGCTTCAAGAGAATTTCAACAATTTTGAGAGGGATTTGAAAAGTTTCAATGGGAATGGGAAGAATTGGGACAAAAATTGGAAAATTTTTAAGGGACTTTGAAAAAATTTCAACTGGAATTTTAGCCATTTTTTGACGTGAAATTGTAAACATGTGGCCATGGATTTTGAAAATTCTAGAGAGAATTTTAAAAGCTTCAAGAGAATTTCAACAATTTTGAGAGGGATTTGAAAAGTTTCAATGGGAATGGGAAGAATTGGGACAAAAATTGGAAAATTTTTAAGGGACTTTGAAAAAATTTCAACTGGAATTTTAGCCATTTTTTGACGTGAAATTGTAAACATGTGGCCATGGATTTTGAAAATTCTAGAGAGAATTTTAAAAGCTTCAACAGAATTTCAACAATTTTGAGAGGGATTTGAAAAGTTTCAATGGGAATGGGAAGAATTGGGACAAAAATTGGAAAATTTTTAAGGGACTTTGAAAAAATTTCAACTGGAATTTTAGCCATTTTTTGATGTGAAATTGTAAACATGTGGACATGGATTTTGAAAATTCTAGAGAGAATTTTAAAAGCTTCAAGAGAATTTCAACAATTTTGAGAGGGATTTGAAAAGTTTCAATGGGAATGGGAAGAATTGGGACAAAAATTGGAAAATTTTTAAGGGACTTTGAAAAAATTTCAACTGGAATTTTAGCCATTTTTTGACGTGAAATTGTAAACATGTGGACATGGATTTTGAAAATTCTAGAGAGAATTTTAAAAGCTTCAAGAGAATTTCAACAATTTTGAGAGGGATTTGAAAAGTTTCAATGGGAATGGGAAGAATTGGGACAAAAATTGGAAAATTTTTAAGGGACTTTGAAAAAATTTCAACTGGAATTTTAGCCATTTTTTGACGTGAAATTGTAAACATGTGGCCATGGATTTTGAAAATTCTAGAGAGAATTTTAAAAGCTTCAAGAGAATTTCAACAATTTTGAGAGGGATTTGAAAAGTTTCAATGGGAATGGGAAGAATTGGGACAAAAATTGGAAAATTTTTAAGGGACTTTGAAAAAATTTCAACTGGAATTTTAGCCATTTTTTGACGTGAAATTGTAAACATGTGGCCATGGATTTTGAAAATTCTAGAGAGAATTTTAAAAGCTTCAAGAGAATTTCAACAATTTTGAGAGGGATTTGAAAAGTTTCAATGGGAATGGGAAGAATTGGGACAAAAATTGGAAAATTTTTAAGGGACTTTGAAAAAATTTCAACTGGAATTTTAGCCATTTTTTGACGTGAAATTGTAAACATGTGTACATGGATTTTGAAAATTCTAGAGAGAATTTTAAAAGCTTCAAGAGAATTTCAACAATTTTGAGAGGGATTTGAAAAGTTTCAATGGGAATGGGAAGAATTGGGACAAAAATTGGAAAATTTTTAAGGGACTTTGAAAAAATTTCAACTGGAATTTTAGCCATTTTTTGACGTGAAATTGTAAACATGTGGACATGGATTTTGAAAATTCTAGAGAGAATTTTAAAAGCTTCAAGAGAATTTCAACAATTTTGAGAGGGATTTGAAAAGTTTCAATGGGAATGGGAAGAATTGGGACAAAAATTGGAAAATTTTTAAGGGACTTTGAAAAAATTTCAACTGGAATTTTAGCCATTTTTTGACGTGAAATTGTAAACATGTGGACATGGATTTTGAAAATTCTAGAGAGAATTTTAAAAGCTTCAACAGAATTTCAACAATTTTGAGAGGGATTTGAAAAGTTTCAATGGGAATGGGAAGAATTGGGACAAAAATTGGAAAATTTTTAAGGGACTTTGAAAAAATTTCAACTGGAATTTTAGCAATTTTTTGACGTGAAATTGTAAACATGTGGCCATGGATTTTGAAAATTCTAGAGAGAATTTTAAAAGCTTCAAGAGAATTTCAACAATTTTGAGAGGGATTTGAAAAGTTTCAATGGGAATGGGAAGAATTGGGACAAAAATTGGAAAATTTTTAAGGGACTTTGAAAAAATTTCAACTGGAATTTTAGCCATTTTTTGACGTGAAATTGTAAACATGTGGCCATGGATTTTGAAAATTCTAGAGAGAATTTTAAAAGCTTCAAGAGAATTTCAACAATTTTGAGAGGGATTTGAAAAGTTTCAATGAGAATAGGAAGAATTGGGACAAAAATTGGAAAACTTTTAAGGGACTTTGAAAAAATTTCAACTGGAATTTTAGCCATTTTTTGACGTGAAATTGTAAACATGTGGACATGGATTTTGAAAATTCTAGAGAGAATTTTAAAAGCTTCAAGAGAATTTCAACAATTTTGAGAGGGATTTGAAAAGTTTCAATGGGAATGGGAAGAATTGGGACAAAAATTGGAAAATTTTTAAGGGACTTTGAAAAAATTTCAACTGGAATTTTAGCCATTTTTTGACGTGAAATTGTAAACATGTGGACATGGATTTTGAAAATTCTAGAGAGAATTTTAAAAGCTTCAAGAGAATTTCAACAATTTTGAGAGGGATTTGAAAAGTTTCAATGGGAATGGGAAGAATTGGGACAAAAATTGGAAAATTTTTAAGGGACTTTGAAAAAATTTCAACTGGAATTTTAGCCATTTTTTGACGTGAAATTGTAAACATGTGGACACGGATTTTGAAAATTCTAGAGAGAATTTTAAAAGCTTCAAGAGAATTTCAACAATTTTGAGAGGGATTTGAAAAGTTTCAATGGGAATGGGAAGAATTGGGACAAAAATTGGAAAATTTTTCAGGGACTTTGAAAAAATTTCAACTGGAATTTTAGCCATTTTTTGACGTGAAATTGTAAACATGTGGACATGGATTTTGAAAATTCTAGAGAGAATTTTAAAAGCTTCAAGAGAATTTCAACAATTTTGAGAGGGATTTGAAAAGTTTCAATGGGAATGGGAAGAATTGGGACAAAAATTGGAAAATTTTTAAGGGACTTTGAAAAAATTTCAACTGGAATTTTAGCCATTTTTTGACGTGAAATTGTAAACATGTGGACATGGATTTTGAAAATTCTAGAGAGAATTTTAAAAGCTTCAAGAGAATTTCAACAATTTTGATAGGGATTTGAAAAGTTTCAATGGGAATGGGAAGAATTGGGACAAAAATTGGAAAATTTTTAAGGGACTGAAAAAATTTCAACTGGAATTTTAGCCATTTTTTGACGTGAAATTGTAAACATGTGGCCATGGATTTTGAAAATTCTAGAGAGAATTTTAAAAGCTTCAAGAGAATTTCAACAATTTTGAGAGGGATTTGAAAAGTTTCAATGGGAATGGGAAGAATTGGGACAAAAATTGGAAAATTTTTAAGGGACTTTGAAAAAATTTCAACTGGAATTTTAGCCATTTTTTTATGTGAAATTGTAAACATGTGGACATGGATTTTGAAAATTCTAGAGAGAATTTTAAAAGCTTCAACAGAATTTCAACAATTTGGAGAGGGATTTGAAAAGTTTCAATGGGAATGGGAAGAATTGGGACAAAAATTGGAAAATTTTTCAGGGACTTTGAAAAAATTTCAACTGGAATTTTAGCCATTTTTTGACGTGAAATTGTAAACATGTGGCCATGGATTTTGAAAATTCTAGAGAGAATTTTAAAAGCTTCAACAGAATTTCAACAATTTTGAGAGGGATTTGAAAAGTTTCAATGGGAATGGGAAGAATTGGGACAAAAATTGGAAAATTTTTAAGGGACTTTGAAAAAATTTCAACTGGAATTTTAGCCATTTTTTGACGTGAAATTGTAAACATGTGGACATGGATTTTGAAAATTCTAGAGAGAATTTTAAAAGCTTCAACAGAATTTCAACAATTTTGAGAGGGATTTGAAAAGTTTCCATGGGAATGGGAAGAATTGGGACAAAAATTGGAAAATTTTTAAGGGACTTTGAAAAAATTTCAACTGGAATTTTAGCCATTTTTGACGTGAAATTGTAAACATGTGGCCATGGATTTTGAAAATTCTAGAGAGAATTTTAAAAGCTTCAACAGAATTTCAACAATTTTGAGAGGGATTTGAAAAGTTTCAATGGGAATTGGAAGAATTGGGACAAAAATTGGAAAATTTTTAAGGGACTTTGAAAAAATTTCAACTGGAATTTTAGCAATTTTTTGACGTGAAATTGTAAACATGTGGACATGGATTTTGAAAATTCTAGAGAGAATTTTAAAAGCTTCAAGAGAATTTCAACAATTTTGAGAGGGATTTGAAAAGTTTCAATGGGAATGGAAGAATTGGGACAAAAATTGGAAAATTTTTAAGGGACTTTGAAAAAATTTCAACTGGAATTTTAGCCATTTTTTGACGTGAAATTGTAAACATGTGGACATGGATTTTGAAAATTCTAGAGAGAATTTTAAAAGCTTCAAGAGAATTTCAACAATTTTGAGAGGGATTTGAAAAGTTTCAATGGGAATGGGAAGAATTGGGACAAAAATTGGAAAATTTTTAAGGGACTTTGAAAAAATTTCAACTGGAATTTTAGCCATTTTTTGACGTGAAATTGTAAACATGTGGACATGGATTTTGAAAATTCTAGAGAGAATTTTAAAAGCTTCAACAGAATTTCTACAATTTTGAGGGGGATTTGAAAAGTTTATATGGGAATGGGGAGAATTGGGACAAAAATTGGAAAATTTTTAAGGGACTTTGAAAAAATTTCAACTGGAATTTTAGCCATTTTTTGACGTGAAATTGTAAACATGTGGACATGGATTTTGAAAATTCTAGAGAGAATTTTAAAAGCTTCAAGAGAATTTCAACAATTTTGAGAGGGATTTGAAAAGTTTCAATGGGAATGGGAAGAATTGGGACAAAAATTGGAAAATTTTTAAGGGACTTTGAAAAAATTTCAACTGGAATTTTAGCCATTTTTTGACGTGAAATTGTAAACATGTGGACATGGATTTTGAAAATTCTAGAGAGAATTTTAAAAGCTTCAAGAGAATTTCAACAATTTGGAGAGGGATTTGAAAAGTTTCAATGGGAATGGGAAGAATTGGGACAAAAATTGGAAAATTTTTAAGGGACTTTGAAAAAATTTCAACTGGAATTTTAGCCATTTTTTTATGTGAAATTGTAAACATGTGGCCATGGATTTTGAAAATTCTAGAGAGAATTTTAAAAGCTTCAAGAGAATTTCAACAATTTTGAGAGGGATTTGAAAAGTTTCAATGGGAATGGGAAGAATTGGGACAAAAATTGGAAAATTTTTAAGGGACTTTGAAAAAATTTCAACTGGAATTTTAGCCATTTTTTGACGTGAAATTGTAAACATGTGGCCATGGATTTTGAAAATTCTAGAGAGAATTTTAAAAGCTTCAACAGAATTTCAACAATTTTGAGAGGAATTTGAAAAGTTTCAATGGGAATGGGAAGAATTGGGACAAAAATTGGAAAATTTTTAAGGGACTTTGAAAAAATTTCAACTGGAATTTTAGCCATTTTTTGACGTGAAATTGTAAACATGTGGCCATGGATTTTGAAAATTCTAGAGAGAATTTTAAAAGCTTCAACAGAATTTCAACAATTTTGAGAGGGATTTGAAAAGTTTCAATGGGAATGGGAAGAATTGGGACAAAAATTGGAAAATTTTTCAGGGACTTTGAAAAAATTTCAACTGGAATTTTAGCCATTTTTTGACGTGAAATTGTAAACATGTGGCCATGGATTTTGAAAATTCTAGAGAGAATTTTAAAAGCTTTAACAGAATTTCAACAATTTTGAGAGGGATTTGAAAAGTTTCAATGGGAATGGGAAGAATTGGGACAAAAATTGGAAAATTTTTAAGGGACTTTGAAAAAATTTCAACTGGAATTTTAGCAATTTTTTTACGTGAAATTGTAAACATGTGGACATGGATTTTGAAAATTCTAGAGAGAATTTTAAAAGCTTCAAGAGAATTTCAACAATTTGGAGAGGGATTTGAAAAGTTTCAATGGGAATGGGAAGAATTGGGACAAAAATTGGAAAATTTTTAAGGGACTTTGAAAAAATTTCAACTGGAATTTTAGCCATTTTTTTATGTGAAATTGTAAACATGTGGCCATGGATTTTGAAAATTCTAGAGAGAATTTTAAAAGCTTCAAGAGAATTTCAACAATTTGGAGAGGGATTTGAAAAGTTTCAATGGGAATGGGAAGAATTGGGACAAAAATTGGAAAATTTTTAAGGGACTTTGAAAAAATTTCAACTGGAATTTTAGCCATTTTTTGACGTGAAATTGTAAACATGTGGCCATGGATTTTGAAAATTCTAGAGAGAATTTTAAAAGCTTCAACAGAATTTCAACAATTTTGAGAGGAATTTGAAAAGTTTCAATGGGAATGGGAAGAATTGGGACAAAAATTGGAAAATTTTTAAGGGACTTTGAAAAAATTTCAACTGGAATTTTAGCCATTTTTTGACGTGAAATTGTAAACATGTGGCCATGGATTTTGAAAATTCTAGAGAGAATTTTAAAAGCTTCAACAGAATTTCAACAATTTTGAGAGGGATTTGAAAAGTTTCAATGGGAATGGGAAGAATTGGGACAAAAATTGGAAAATTTTGAAGGGACTTTGAAAAAATTTCAACTGGAATTTTAGCCATTTTTTGACGTGAAATTGTAAACATGTGGACATGGATTTTGAAAATTCTAGAGAGAATTTTAAAAGCTTCAAGAGAATTTCAACAATTTGGAGAGGGATTTGAAAAGTTTCAATGGGAATGGGAAGAATTGGGACAAAAATTGGAAAATTTTTAAGGGACTTTGAAAAAATTTCAACTGGAATTTTAGCCATTTTTTGACGTGAAATTGTAAACATGTGGCCATGGATTTTGAAAATTCTAGAGAGAATTTTAAAAGCTTCAACAGAATTTCTACAATTTTGAGAGGGATTTGAAAAGTTTCAATGGGAATGGGAAGAATTGGGACAAAAATTGGAAAATTTTTAAGGGACTTTGAAAAAATTTCAACTGGAATTTTAGCAATTTTTTGACGTGAAATTGTAAACATGTGGACATGGATTTTGAAAATTCTAGAGAGAATTTTAAAAGCTTCAAGAGAATTTCAACCATTTTGAGAGGGATTTGAAAAGTTTCAATGGGAATGGGAAGAATTGGGACAAAAATTGGAAAATTTTTAAGGGACTTTGAAAAAATTTCAACTGGAATTTTAGCCATTTTTTGACGTGAAATTGTAAACATGTGGCCATGGATTTTGAAAATTCTAGAGAGAATTTTAAAAGCTTCAACAGAATTTCTACAATTTTGAGAGGGATTTGAAAAGTTTCAATGGGAATGGGAAGAATTGGGACAAAAATTGGAAAATTTTTAAGGGACTTTGAAAAAATTTCAACTGGAATTTTAGCCATTTTTTTATGTGAAATTGTAAACATGTGGCCATGGATTTTGAAAATTCTAGAGAGAATTTTAAAAGCTTCAAGAGAATTTCAACAATTTTGAGAGGGATTTGAAAAGTTTCAATGGGAATGGGAAGAATTGGGGACAAAAATTGGAAAATTTTTAAGGGACTTTGAAAAAATTTCAACTGGAATTTTAGCCATTTTTTGATGTGAAATTGTAAACATGTGGACATGGATTTTGAAAATTCTAGAGAGAATTTTAAAAGCTTCAACAGAATTTCAACAATTTTGAGAGGGATTTGAAAAGTTTCCATG
>NW_028115130.1:0-64937 GCF_964273445.1 Streptopelia decaocto
TTGGAAAATTTTGAAGGGACTTTGAAAAAATTTCAGCTGGAATTTTAGCCATTTTTTGACGTGAAATTGTAAACATGTGGCCATGGATTTTGAAAATTCTAGAGAGAATTTTAAAAGCTTCAAGAGAATTTCAACAATTTTGAGAGGGATTTGAAAAGTTTCAATGGGAATGGGAAGAATTGGGACAAAAATTGGAAAATTTTTAAGGGACTTTGAAAAAATTTCAACTGGAATTTTAGCCATTTTTTGACGTGAAATTGTAAACATGTGGACATGGATTTTGAAAAT
This sequence comes from Streptopelia decaocto, assembly GCF_964273445.1. Lineage (NCBI taxonomy): Eukaryota > Metazoa > Chordata > Aves > Columbiformes > Columbidae > Streptopelia > Streptopelia decaocto. Next base: position 289 of record NW_028115130.1, read on the forward strand.
TCTAGAGAGAATTTTAAAAGCTTCAAGAGAATTTCAACAATTTTGAGAGGGATTTGAAAAGTTTCAATGGGAATGGGAAGAATTGGGACAAAAATTGGAAAATTTTTAAGGGACTTTGAAAAAATTTCAACTGGAATTTTAGCCATTTTTTGACGTGAAATTGTAAACATGTGGCCATGGATTTTGAAAATTCTAGAGAGAATTTTAAAAGCTTCAACAGAATTTCAACAATTTTGAGAGGGATTTGAAAAGTTTCAATGGGAATGGGAAGAATTGGGACAAAAATTGGAAAATTTTTAAGGGACTTTGAAAAAATTTCAACTGGAATTTTAGCCATTTTTTGACGTGAAATTGTAAACATGTGGCCATGGATTTTGAAAATTCTAGAGAGAATTTTAAAAGCTTCAAGAGAATTTCAACAATTTTGAGAGGGATTTGAAAAGTTTCAATGGGAATGGGAAGAATTGGGACAAAAATTGGAAAATTTTTAAGGGACTTTGAAAAAATTTCAACGGGAATTTTAGCCATTTTTTTATGTGAAATTGTAAACATGTGGACATGGATTTTGAAAATTCTAGAGAGAATTTTAAAAGCTTCAACAGAATTTCAACAATTTTGAGAGGGATTTGAAAAGTTTCAATGGGAATGGGAAGAATTGGGACAAAAATTGGAAAATTTTTAAGGGACTTTGAAAAAATTTCAGCTGGAATTTTAGCCATTTTTTGACGTGAAATTGTAAACATGTGGCCATGGATTTTGAAAATTCTAGAGAGAATTTTAAAAGCTTCAAGAGAATTTCAACAATTTTGAGAGGGATTTGAAAAGTTTCAATGGGAATGGGAAGAATTGGGACAAAAATTGGAAAATTTTTAAGGGACTTTGAAAAAATTTCAACTGGAATTTTAGCCATTTTTTGACGTGAAATTGTAAACATGTGGACATGGATTTTGAAAATTCTAGAGAGAATTTTAAAAGCTTCAACAGAATTTCAACAATTTGGAGAGGGATTTGAAAAGTTTCAATGGGAATGGGAAGAATTGGGACAAAAATTGGAAAATTTTTAAGGGACTTTGAAAAAATTTCAACTGGAATTTTAGCAATTTTTTGACGTGAAATTGTAAACATGTGGACATGGATTTTGAAAATTCTAGAGAGAATTTTAAAAGCTTCAACAGAATTTCAACAATTTTGAGAGGGATTTGAAAAGTTTCAATGGGAATGGGAAGAATTGGGACAAAAATTGGAAAATTTTTAAGGGACTTTGAAAAAATTTCAACTGGAATTTTAGCAATTTTTTGACGTGAAATTGTAAACATGTGGCCATGGATTTTGAAAATTCTAGAGAGAATTTTAAAAGCTTCAACAGAATTTCAACAATTTTGAGAGGGATTTGAAAAGTTTCAATGGGAATGGGAAGAATTGGGACAAAAATTGGAAAATTTTTAAGGGACTTTGAAAAAATTTCAGCTGGAATTTTAGCCATTTTTTGACGTGAAATTGTAAACATGTGGCCATGGATTTTGAAAATTCTAGAGAGAATTTTAAAAGCTTCAAGAGAATTTCAACAATTTTGAGAGGGATTTGAAAAGTTTCAATGGGAATGGGAAGAATTGGGACAAAAATTGGAAAATTTTTAAGGGACTTTGAAAAAATTTCAACTGGAATTTTAGCCATTTTTTGACGTGAAATTGTAAACATGTGGCCATGGATTTTGAAAATTCTAGAGAGAATTTTAAAAGCTTCAAGAGAATTTCAACAATTTTGAGAGGGATTTGAAAAGTTTCAATGGGAATGGGAAGAATTGGGACAAAAATTGGAAAATGTTTAAGGGACTTTGAAAAAATTTCAACTGGAATTTTAGCCATTTTTTGACGTGAAATTGTAAACATGTGGCCATGGATTTTGAAAATTCTAGAGAGAATTTTAAAAGCTTCAAGAGAATTTCAACAATTTTGAGAGGGATTTGAAAAGTTTCAATGGGAATGGGAAGAATTGGGACAAAAATTGGAAAATTTTGAAGGGACTTTGAAAAAATTTCAGCTGGAATTTTAGCAATTTTTTGACGTGAAATTGTAAACATGTGGCCATGGATTTTGAAAATTCTAGAGAGAATTTTAAAAGCTTCAAGAGAATTTCAACAATTTTGAGAGGGATTTGAAAAGTTTCAATGGGAATGGGAAGAATTGGGACAAAAATTGGAAAATTTTTAAGGGACTTTGAAAAAATTTCAACTGGAATTTTAGCCATTTTTTGACGTGAAATTGTAAACATGTGGACATGGATTTTGAAAATTCTAGAGAGAATTTTAAAAGCTTCAACAGAATTTCAACAATTTTGAGAGGGATTTGAAAAGTTTCAATGGGAATGGGAAGAATTGGGACAAAAATTGGAAAATTTTTAAGGGACTTTGAAAAAATTTCAACTGGAATTTTAGCCATTTTTTGACGTGAAATTGTAAACATGTGGACATGGATTTTGAAAATTCTAGAGAGAATTTTAAAAGCTTCAACAGAATTTCAACAATTTTGAGAGGGATTTGAAAAGTTTCAATGGGAATGGGAAGAATTGGGACAAAAATTGGAAAATTTTTAAGGGACTTTGAAAAAATTTCAACTGGAATTTTAGCAATTTTTTGTCGTGAAATTGTAAACATGTGGCCATGGATTTTGAAAATTCTAGAGAGAATTTTAAAAGCTTCAACAGAATTTCAACAATTTGGAGAGGGATTTGAAAAGTTTCAATGGGAATGGGAAGAATTGGGACAAAAATTGGAAAATTTTTAAGGGACTTTGAAAAATTTCAACTGGAATTTTAGCAATTTTTTGACGTGAAATTGTAAACATGTGGACATGGATTTTGAAAATTCTAGAGAGAATTTTAAAAGCTTCAACAGAATTTCAACAATTTTGAGAGGGATTTGAAAAGTTTCAATGGGAATGGGAAGAATTGGGACAAAAATTGGAAAATTTTTAAGGGACTTTGAAAAAATTTCAACTGGAATTTTAGCAATTTTTTTGACGTGAAATTGTAAACATGTGGACATGGATTTTGAAAATTCTAGAGAGAATTTTAAAAGCTTCAACAGAATTTCAACAATTTTGAGAGGGATTTGAAAAGTTTCAATGGGAATGGGAAGAATTGGGACAAAAATTGGAAAATTTTTAAGGGACTTTGAAAAAATTTCAGCTGGAATTTTAGCCATTTTTTGACGTGAAATTGTAAACATGTGGCCATGGATTTTGAAAATTCTAGAGAGAATTTTAAAAGCTTCAAGAGAATTTCAACAATTTTGAGAGGGATTTGAAAAGTTTCAATGGGAATGGGAAGAATTGGGACAAAAATTGGAAAATTTTTAAGGGACTTTGAAAAAATTTCAACTGGAATTTTAGCCATTTTTTGACGTGAAATTGTAAACATGTGGCCATGGATTTTGAAAATTCTAGAGAGAATTTTAAAAGCTTCAAGAGAATTTCAACAATTTTGAGAGGGATTTGAAAAGTTTCAATGGGAATGGGAAGAATTGGGACAAAAATTGGAAAATGTTTAAGGGACTTTGAAAAAATTTCAACTGGAATTTTAGCCATTTTTTGACGTGAAATTGTAAACATGTGGCCATGGATTTTGAAAATTCTAGAGAGAATTTTAAAAGCTTCAAGAGAATTTCAACAATTTTGAGAGGGATTTGAAAAGTTTCAATGGGAATGGGAAGAATTGGGACAAAAATTGGAAAATTTTGAAGGGACTTTGAAAAAATTTCAGCTGGAATTTTAGCAATTTTTTGACGTGAAATTGTAAACATGTGGCCATGGATTTTGAAAATTCTAGAGAGAATTTTAAAAGCTTCAAGAGAATTTCAACAATTTTGAGAGGGATTTGAAAAGTTTCAATGGGAATGGGAAGAATTGGGACAAAAATTGGAAAATTTTTAAGGGACTTTGAAAAAATTTCAACTGGAATTTTAGCCATTTTTTGACGTGAAATTGTAAACATGTGGACATGGATTTTGAAAATTCTAGAGAGAATTTTAAAAGCTTCAACAGAATTTCAACAATTTTGAGAGGGATTTGAAAAGTTTCAATGGGAATGGGAAGAATTGGGACAAAAACTGGAAAATTTTTAAGGGACTTTGAAAAAATTTCAACTGGAATTTTAGCCATTTTTTGACGTGAAATTGTAAACATGTGGACATGGATTTTGAAAATTCTAGAGAGAATTTTAAAAGCTTCAACAGAATTTCAACAATTTTGAGAGGGATTTGAAAAGTTTCAATGGGAATGGGAAGAATTGGGACAAAAATTGGAAAATTTTTAAGGGACTTTGAAAAAATTTCAACTGGAATTTTAGCAATTTTTTGTCGTGAAATTGTAAACATGTGGCCATGGATTTTGAAAATTCTAGAGAGAATTTTAAAAGCTTCAACAGAATTTCAACAATTTTGAGAGGGATTTGAAAAGTTTCAATGGGAATGGGAAGAATTGGGACAAAAATTGGAAAATTTTTAAGGGACTTTGAAAAAATTTCAACTGGAATTTTAGCCATTTTTTGACGTGAAATTGTAAACATGTGGCCATGGATTTTGAAAATTCTAGAGAGAATTTTAAAAGCTTCAAGAGAATTTCAACAATTTTGAGAGGGATTTGAAAAGTTTCAATGGGAATGGGAAGAATTGGGACAAAAATTGGAAAATTTTGAAGGGACTTTGAAAAAATTTCAGCTGGAATTTTAGCAATTTTTTGACGTGAAATTGTAAACATGTGGCCATGGATTTTGAAAATTCTAGAGAGAATTTTAAAAGCTTCAAGAGAATTTCAACAATTTTGAGAGGGATTTGAAAAGTTTCAATGGGAATGGGAAGAATTGGGACAAAAATTGGAAAACTTTTAAGGGACTTTGAAAAAATTTCAACTGGAATTTTAGCCATTTTTTGACGTGAAATTGTAAACATGTGGACATGGATTTTGAAAATTCTAGAGAGAATTTTAAAAGCTTCAAGAGAATTTCAACAATTTTGAGAGGGATTTGAAAAGTTTCAATGGGAATGGGAAGAATTGGGACAAAAATTGGAAAATTTTGAAGGGACTTTGAAAAAATTTCAACTGGAATTTTAGCCATTTTTTGACGTGAAATTGTAAACATGTGGCCATGGATTTTGAAAATTCTAGAGAGAATTTTAAAAGCTTCAAGAGAATTTCAACAATTTTGAGAGGGATTTGAAAAGTTTCAATGGGAATGGGAAGAATTGGGACAAAAATTGGAAAATTTTTAAGGGACTTTGAAAAAATTTCAACTGGAATTTTAGCCATTTTTTGACGTGAAATTGTAAACATGTGGACATGGATTTTGAAAATTCTAGAGAGAATTTTAAAAGCTTCAACAGAATTTCAACAATTTTGAGAGGGATTTGAAAAGTTTCAATGGGAATGGGAAGAATTGGGACAAAAATTGGAAAATTTTTAAGGGACTTTGAAAAAATTTCAACGGGAATTTTAGCCATTTTTTTATGTGAAATTGTAAACATGTGGACATGGATTTTGAAAATTCTAGAGAGAATTTTAAAAGCTTCAACAGAATTTCAACAATTTTGAGAGGGATTTGAAAAGTTTCAATGGGAATGGGAAGAATTGGGACAAAAATTGGAAAATTTTTAAGGGACTTTGAAAAAATTTCAGCTGGAATTTTAGCAATTTTTTGACGTGAAATTGTAAACATGTGGCCATGGATTTTGAAAATTCTAGAGAGAATTTTAAAAGCTTCAAGAGAATTTCAACAATTTTGAGAGGGATTTGAAAAGTTTCAATGGGAATGGGAAGAATTGGGACAAAAATTGGAAAATTTTTAAGGGACTTTGAAAAAATTTCAACTGGAATTTTAGCCATTTTTTGACGTGAAATTGTAAACATGTGGCCATGGATTTTGAAAATTCTAGAGAGAATTTTAAAAGCTTCAAGAGAATTTCAACAATTTTGAGAGGGATTTGAAAAGTTTCAATGGGAATGGGAAGAATTGGGACAAAAATTGGAAAATTTTGAAGGGACTTTGAAAAAATTTCAGCTGGAATTTTAGCAATTTTTTGACGTGAAATTGTAAACATGTGGCCATGGATTTTGAAAATTCTAGAGAGAATTTTAAAAGCTTCAAGAGAATTTCAACAATTTTGAGAGGGATTTGAAAAGTTTCAATGGGAATGGGAAGAATTGGGACAAAAATTGGAAAACTTTTAAGGGACTTTGAAAAAATTTCAACTGGAATTTTAGCCATTTTTTGACGTGAAATTGTAAACATGTGGACATGGATTTTGAAAATTCTAGAGAGAATTTTAAAAGCTTCAAGAGAATTTCAACAATTTTGAGAGGGATTTGAAAAGTTTCAATGGGAATGGGAAGAATTGGGACAAAAATTGGAAAATTTTGAAGGGACTTTGAAAAAATTTCAACTGGAATTTTAGCCATTTTTTGACGTGAAATTGTAAACATGTGGCCATGGATTTTGAAAATTCTAGAGAGAATTTTAAAAGCTTCAAGAGAATTTCAACAATTTTGAGAGGGATTTGAAAAGTTTCAATGGGAATGGGAAGAATTGGGACAAAAATTGGAAAATTTTTAAGGGACTTTGAAAAAATTTCAACTGGAATTTTAGCCATTTTTTGACGTGAAATTGTAAACATGTGGACATGGATTTTGAAAATTCTAGAGAGAATTTTAAAAGCTTCAACAGAATTTCAACAATTTTGAGAGGGATTTGAAAAGTTTCAATGGGAATGGGAAGAATTGGGACAAAAATTGGAAAATTTTTAAGGGACTTTGAAAAAATTTCAACGGGAATTTTAGCCATTTTTTTATGTGAAATTGTAAACATGTGGACATGGATTTTGAAAATTCTAGAGAGAATTTTAAAAGCTTCAACAGAATTTCAACAATTTTGAGAGGGATTTGAAAAGTTTCAATGGGAATGGGAAGAATTGGGACAAAAATTGGAAAATTTTTAAGGGACTTTGAAAAAATTTCAGCTGGAATTTTAGCCATTTTTTGACGTGAAATTGTAAACATGTGGCCATGGATTTTGAAAATTCTAGAGAGAATTTTAAAAGCTTCAAGAGAATTTCAACAATTTTGAGAGGGATTTGAAAAGTTTCAATGGGAATGGGAAGAATTGGGACAAAAATTGGAAAATTTTTAAGGGACTTTGAAAAAATTTCAACTGGAATTTTAGCCATTTTTTGACGTGAAATTGTAAACATGTGGACATGGATTTTGAAAATTCTAGAGAGAATTTTAAAAGCTTCAACAGAATTTCAACAATTTGGAGAGGGATTTGAAAAGTTTCAATGGGAATGGGAAGAATTGGGACAAAAATTGGAAAATTTTTAAGGGACTTTGAAAAAATTTCAACTGGAATTTTAGCAATTTTTTGACGTGAAATTGTAAACATGTGGACATGGATTTTGAAAATTCTAGAGAGAATTTTAAAAGCTTCAACAGAATTTCAACAATTTTGAGAGGGATTTGAAAAGTTTCAATGGGAATGGGAAGAATTGGGACAAAAATTGGAAAATTTTTAAGGGACTTTGAAAAAATTTCAACTGGAATTTTAGCAATTTTTTGACGTGAAATTGTAAACATGTGGACATGGATTTTGAAAATTCTAGAGAGAATTTTAAAAGCTTCAACAGAATTTCAACAATTTTGAGAGGGATTTGAAAAGTTTCAATGGGAATGGGAAGAATTGGGACAAAAATTGGAAAATTTTTAAGGGACTTTGAAAAAATTTCAGCTGGAATTTTAGCCATTTTTTGACGTGAAATTGTAAACATGTGGCCATGGATTTTGAAAATTCTAGAGAGAATTTTAAAAGCTTCAAGAGAATTTCAACAATTTTGAGAGGGATTTGAAAAGTTTCAATGGGAATGGGAAGAATTGGGACAAAAATTGGAAAATTTTTAAGGGACTTTGAAAAAATTTCAACTGGAATTTTAGCCATTTTTTGACGTGAAATTGTAAACATGTGGACATGGATTTTGAAAATTCTAGAGAGAATTTTAAAAGCTTCAACAGAATTTCAACAATTTGGAGAGGGATTTGAAAAGTTTCAATGGGAATGGGAAGAATTGGGACAAAAATTGGAAAATTTTTAAGGGACTTTGAAAAAATTTCAACTGGAATTTTAGCAATTTTTTGACGTGAAATTGTAAACATGTGGACATGGATTTTGAAAATTCTAGAGAGAATTTTAAAAGCTTCAACAGAATTTCAACAATTTTGAGAGGGATTTGAAAAGTTTCAATGGGAATGGGAAGAATTGGGACAAAAATTGGAAAATTTTTAAGGGACTTTGAAAAAATTTCAACTGGAATTTTAGCAATTTTTTGACGTGAAATTGTAAACATGTGGACATGGATTTTGAAAATTCTAGAGAGAATTTTAAAAGCTTCAACAGAATTTCAACAATTTTGAGAGGGATTTGAAAAGTTTCAATGGGAATGGGAAGAATTGGGACAAAAATTGGAAAATTTTTAAGGGACTTTGAAAAAATTTCAACTGGAATTTTAGCAATTTTTTGACGTGAAATTGTAAACATGTGGCCATGGATTTTGAAAATTCTAGAGAGAATTTTAAAAGCTTCAAGAGAATTTCAACAATTTTGAGAGGGATTTGAAAAGTTTCAATGGGAATGGGAAGAATTGGGACAAAAATTGGAAAACTTTTAAGGGACTTTGAAAAAATTTCAACTGGAATTTTAGCCATTTTTTGACGTGAAATTGTAAACATGTGGACATGGATTTTGAAAATTCTAGAGAGAATTTTAAAAGCTTCAAGAGAATTTCAACAATTTTGAGAGGGATTTGAAAAGTTTCAATGGGAATGGGAAGAATTGGGACAAAAATTGGAAAATTTTTAAGGGACTTTGAAAAAATTTCAACTGGAATTTTAGCCATTTTTTGACGTGAAATTGTAAACATGTGGACATGGATTTTGAAAATTCTAGAGAGAATTTTAAAAGCTTCAAGAGAATTTCAACAATTTTGAGAGGGATTTGAAAAGTTTCAATGGGAATGGGAAGAATTGGGACAAAAATTGGAAAATTTTTAAGGGACTTTGAAAAAATTTCAACTGGAATTTTAGCCATTTTTTGACGTGAAATTGTAAACATGTGGACATGGATTTTGAAAATTCTAGAGAGAATTTTAAAAGCTTCAACAGAATTTCAACAATTTTGAGAGGGATTTGAAAAGTTTCAATGGGAATGGGAAGAATTGGGACAAAAATTGGAAAATTTTTAAGGGACTTTGAAAAAATTTCAACGGGAATTTTAGCCATTTTTTTATGTGAAATTGTAAACATGTGGACATGGATTTTGAAAATTCTAGAGAGAATTTTAAAAGCTTCAACAGAATTTCAACAATTTTGAGAGGGATTTGAAAAGTTTCAATGGGAATGGGAAGAATTGGGACAAAAATTGGAAAATTTTTAAGGGACTTTGAAAAAATTTCAGCTGGAATTTTAGCCATTTTTTGACGTGAAATTGTAAACATGTGGCCATGGATTTTGAAAATTCTAGAGAGAATTTTAAAAGCTTCAAGAGAATTTCAACAATTTTGAGAGGGATTTGAAAAGTTTCAATGGGAATGGGAAGAATTGGGACAAAAATTGGAAAATTTTTCAGGGACTTTGAAAAAATTTCAACTGGAATTTTAGCCATTTTTTGACGTGAAATTGTAAACATGTGGACATGGATTTTGAAAATTCTAGAGAGAATTTTAAAAGCTTCAACAGAATTTCAACAATTTGGAGAGGGATTTGAAAAGTTTCAATGGGAATGGGAAGAATTGGGACAAAAATTGGAAAATTTTTAAGGGACTTTGAAAAAATTTCAACTGGAATTTTAGCAATTTTTTGACGTGAAATTGTAAACATGTGGACATGGATTTTGAAAATTCTAGAGAGAATTTTAAAAGCTTCAACAGAATTTCAACAATTTTGAGAGGGATTTGAAAAGTTTCAATGGGAATGGGAAGAATTGGGACAAAAATTGGAAAATTTTTAAGGGACTTTGAAAAAATTTCAACTGGAATTTTAGCAATTTTTTGACGTGAAATTGTAAACATGTGGACATGGATTTTGAAAATTCTAGAGAGAATTTTAAAAGCTTCAACAGAATTTCAACAATTTTGAGAGGGATTTGAAAAGTTTCAATGGGAATGGGAAGAATTGGGACAAAAATTGGAAAATTTTTAAGGGACTTTGAAAAAATTTCAACTGGAATTTTAGCAATTTTTTGACGTGAAATTGTAAACATGTGGCCATGGATTTTGAAAATTCTAGAGAGAATTTTAAAAGCTTCAAGAGAATTTCAACAATTTTGAGAGGGATTTGAAAAGTTTCAATGGGAATGGGAAGAATTGGGACAAAAATTGGAAAATTTTTAAGGGACTTTGAAAAAATTTCAACTGGAATTTTAGCAATTTTTTGTCGTGAAATTGTAAACATGTGGCCATGGATTTTGAAAATTCTAGAGAGAATTTTAAAAGCTTCAACAGAATTTCAACAATTTTGAGAGGGATTTGAAAAGTTTCAATGGGAATGGGAAGAATTGGGACAAAAATTGGAAAATTTTTAAGGGACTTTGAAAAAATTTCAACTGGAATTTTAGCCATTTTTTGTCGTGAAATTGTAAACATGTGGACATGGATTTTGAAAATTCTAGAGAGAATTTTAAAAGCTTCAACAGAATTTCAACAATTTTGAGAGGGATTTGAAAAGTTTCAATGGGAATGGGAAGAATTGGGACAAAAATTGGAAAATTTTGAAGGGACTTTGAAAAAATTTCAACTGGAATTTTAGCCATTTTTTGACGTGAAATTGTAAACATGTGGCCATGGATTTTGAAAATTCTAGAGAGAATTTTAAAAGCTTCAAGAGAATTTCAACAATTTTGAGAGGGATTTGAAAAGTTTCAATGGGAATGGGAAGAATTCGGACAAAAATTGGAAAATTTTTAAGGGACTTTGAAAAAATTTCAACTGGAATTTTAGCCATTTTTTTATGTGAAATTGTAAACATGTGGACATGGATTTTGAAAATTCTAGAGAGAATTTTAAAAGCTTCAACAGAATTTCAACAATTTTGAGAGGGATTTGAAAAGTTTCAATGGGAATGGGAAGAATTGGGACAAAAATTGGAAAATTTTTAAGGGACTTTGAAAAAATTTCAACTGGAATTTTAGCCATTTTTTTATGTGAAATTGTAAACATGTGGACATGGATTTTGAAAATTCTAGAGAGAATTTTAAAAGCTTCAACAGAATTTCAACAATTTTGAGAGGGATTTGAAAAGTTTCAATGGGAATGGGAAGAATTGGGACAAAAATTGGAAAATTTTTAAGGGACTTTGAAAAAATTTCAACTGGAATTTTAGCCATTTTTTGACGTGAAATTGTAAACATGTGGCCATGGATTTTGAAAATTCTAGAGAGAATTTTAAAAGCTTCAAGAGAATTTCAACAATTTTGAGAGGGATTTGAAAAGTTTCAATGGGAATGGGAAGAATTGGGACAAAAATTGGAAAATGTTTAAGGGACTTTGAAAAAATTTCAACTGGAATTTTAGCCATTTTTTGACGTGAAATTGTAAACATGTGGCCATGGATTTTGAAAATTCTAGAGAGAATTTTAAAAGCTTCAAGAGAATTTCAACAATTTTGAGAGGGATTTGAAAAGTTTCAATGGGAATGGGAAGAATTGGGACAAAAATTGGAAAATTTTGAAGGGACTTTGAAAAAATTTCAGCTGGAATTTTAGCAATTTTTTGACGTGAAATTGTAAACATGTGGCCATGGATTTTGAAAATTCTAGAGAGAATTTTAAAAGCTTCAAGAGAATTTCAACAATTTTGAGAGGGATTTGAAAAGTTTCAATGGGAATGGGAAGAATTGGGACAAAAATTGGAAAATTTTTAAGGGACTTTGAAAAAATTTCAACTGGAATTTTAGCCATTTTTTGACGTGAAATTGTAAACATGTGGACATGGATTTTGAAAATTCTAGAGAGAATTTTAAAAGCTTCAACAGAATTTCAACAATTTTGAGAGGGATTTGAAAAGTTTCAATGGGAATGGGAAGAATTGGGACAAAAATTGGAAAATTTTTAAGGGACTTTGAAAAAATTTCAACTGGAATTTTAGCCATTTTTTGACGTGAAATTGTAAACATGTGGCCATGGATTTTGAAAATTCTAGAGAGAATTTTAAAAGCTTCAAGAGAATTTCAACAATTTTGAGAGGGATTTGAAAAGTTTCAATGGGAATGGGAAGAATTGGGACAAAAATTGGAAAATTTTTAAGGGACTTTGAAAAAATTTCAACTGGAATTTTAGCAATTTTTTGTCGTGAAATTGTAAACATGTGGCCATGGATTTTGAAAATTCTAGAGAGAATTTTAAAAGCTTCAACAGAATTTCAACAATTTTGAGAGGGATTTGAAAAGTTTCAATGGGAATGGGAAGAATTGGGACAAAAATTGGAAAATTTTTAAGGGACTTTGAAAAAATTTCAACGGGAATTTTAGCCATTTTTTTATGTGAAATTGTAAACATGTGGACATGGATTTTGAAAATTCTAGAGAGAATTTTAAAAGCTTCAAGAGAATTTCAACAATTTTGAGAGGGATTTGAAAAGTTTCAATGGGAATGGGAAGAATTGGGACAAAAATTGGAAAATTTTGAAGGGACTTTGAAAAAATTTCAGCTGGAATTTTAGCCATTTTTTGACGTGAAATTGTAAACATGTGGCCATGGATTTTGAAAATTCTAGAGAGAATTTTAAAAGCTTCAAGAGAATTTCAACAATTTTGAGAGGGATTTGAAAAGTTTCAATGGGAATGGGAAGAATTGGGACAAAAATTGGAAAACTTTTAAGGGACTTTGAAAAAATTTCAACTGGAATTTTAGCCATTTTTTGACGTGAAATTGTAAACATGTGGACATGGATTTTGAAAATTCTAGAGAGAATTTTAAAAGCTTCAACAGAATTTCAACAATTTTGAGAGGGATTTGAAAAGTTTCAATGGGAATGGGAAGAATTGGGACAAAAATTGGAAAATTTTGAAGGGACTTTGAAAAAATTTCAACTGGAATTTTAGCCATTTTTTGACGTGAAATTGTAAACATGTGGACATGGATTTTGAAAATTCTAGAGAGAATTTTAAAAGCTTCAACAGAATTTCAACAATTTTGAGAGGGATTTGAAAAGTTTCAATGGGAATGGGAAGAATTGGGACAAAAATTGGAAAATTTTTAAGGGACTTTGAAAAATTTCAACTGGAATTTTAGCCATTTTTTGACGTGAAATTGTAAACATGTGGAAATGGATTTTGAAAATTCTAGAGAGAATTTTAAAAGCTTCAACAGAATTTCAACAATTTTGAGAGGGATTTGAAAAGTTTCAATGGGAATGGGAAGAATTGGGACAAAAATTGGAAAATTTTTAAGGGACTTTGAAAAAATTTCAACTGGAATTTTAGCAATTTTTTGACGTGAAATTGTAAACATGTGGCCATGGATTTTGAAAATTCTAGAGAGAATTTTAAAAGCTTCAAGAGAATTTCAACAATTTTGAGAGGGATTTGAAAAGTTTCAATGGGAATGGGAAGAATTGGGACAAAAATTGGAAAATTTTTAAGGGACTTTGAAAAAATTTCAACTGGAATTTTAGCAATTTTTTGTCGTGAAATTGTAAACATGTGGCCATGGATTTTGAAAATTCTAGAGAGAATTTTAAAAGCTTCAACAGAATTTCAACAATTTTGAGAGGGATTTGAAAAGTTTCAATGGGAATGGGAAGAATTGGGACAAAAATTGGAAAATTTTTAAGGGACTTTGAAAAAATTTCAACTGGAATTTTAGCCATTTTTTGTCGTGAAATTGTAAACATGTGGACATGGATTTTGAAAATTCTAGAGAGAATTTTAAAAGCTTCAACAGAATTTCAACAATTTGAGAGGGATTTGAAAAGTTTCAATGGGAATGGGAAGAATTGGGACAAAAATTGGAAAATTTTGAAGGGACTTTGAAAAAATTTCAACTGGAATTTTAGCAATTTTTTGACGTGAAATTGTAAACATGTGGCCATGGATTTTGAAAATTCTAGAGAGAATTTTAAAAGGTTCAAGAGAATTTCAACAATTTTGAGAGGGATTTGAAAAGTTTCAATGGGAATGGGAAGAATTCGGACAAAAATTGGAAAATTTTTAAGGGACTTTGAAAAAATTTCAACTGGAATTTTAGCCATTTTTTTATGTGAAATTGTAAACATGTGGACATGGATTTTGAAAATTCTAGAGAGAATTTTAAAAGCTTCAACAGAATTTCAACAATTTTGAGAGGGATTTGAAAAGTTTCAATGGGAATGGGAAGAATTGGGACAAAAATTGGAAAATTTTTAAGGGACTTTGAAAAAATTTCAACTGGAATTTTAGCCATTTTTTGACGTGAAATTGTAAACATGTGGACATGGATTTTGAAAATTCTAGAGAGAATTTTAAAAGCTTCAACAGAATTTCAACAATTTTGAGAGGGATTTGAAAAGTTTCAATGGGAATGGGAAGAATTGGGACAAAAATTGGAAAATTTTTAAGGGACTTTGAAAAAATTTCAACTGGAATTTTAGCCATTTTTTGACGTGAAATTGTAAACATGTGGCCATGGATTTTGAAAATTCTAGAGAGAATTTTAAAAGCTTCAAGAGAATTTCAACAATTTTGAGAGGGATTTGAAAAGTTTCAATGGGAATGGGAAGAATTGGGACAAAAATTGGAAAATGTTTAAGGGACTTTGAAAAAATTTCAACTGGAATTTTAGCCATTTTTTGACGTGAAATTGTAAACATGTGGCCATGGATTTTGAAAATTCTAGAGAGAATTTTAAAAGCTTCAAGAGAATTTCAACAATTTTGAGAGGGATTTGAAAAGTTTCAATGGGAATGGGAAGAATTGGGACAAAAATTGGAAAATTTTGAAGGGACTTTGAAAAATTTCAGCTGGAATTTTAGCAATTTTTTGACGTGAAATTGTAAACATGTGGCCATGGATTTTGAAAATTCTAGAGAGAATTTTAAAAGCTTCAAGAGAATTTCAACAATTTTGAGAGGGATTTGAAAAGTTTCAATGGGAATGGGAAGAATTGGGACAAAAATTGGAAAATTTTTAAGGGACTTTGAAAAAATTTCAACTGGAATTTTAGCCATTTTTTGACGTGAAATTGTAAACATCTGGCCATGGATTTTGAAAATTCTAGAGAGAATTTTAAAAGCTTCAACAGAATTTCAACAATTTTGAGAGGGATTTGAAAAGTTTCAATGGGAATGGGAAGAATTGGGACAAAAATTGGAAAATTTTTAAGGGACTTTGAAAAAATTTCAACTGGAATTTTAGCCATTTTTTGACGTGAAATTGTAAACATGTGGACATGGATTTTGAAAATTCTAGAGAGAATTTTAAAAGCTTCAACAGAATTTCAACAATTTTGAGAGGGATTTGAAAAGTTTCAATGGGAATGGGAAGAATTGGGACAAAAATTGGAAAATTTTAAGGGACTTTGAAAAAATTTCAACTGGAATTTTAGCAATTTTTTGACGTGAAATTGTAAACATGTGGACATGGATTTTGAAAATTCTAGAGAGAATTTTAAAAGCTTCAAGAGAATTTCAACAATTTTGAGAGGGATTTGAAAAGTTTCAATGGGAATGGGAAGAATTGGGACAAAAATTGGAAAATTTTTAAGGACTTTGAAAAAATTTCAACTGGAATTTTAGCCATTTTTTTATGTGAAATTGTAAACATGTGGCCATGGATTTTGAAAATTCTAGAGAGAATTTTAAAAGCTTCAAGAGAATTTCAACAATTTTGAGAGGGATTTGAAAAGTTTCAATGGGAATGGGAAGAATTGGGACAAAAATTGGAAAATTTTGAAGGGACTTTGAAAAAATTTCAGCTGGAATTTTAGCAATTTTTTGACGTGAAATTGTAAACATGTGGCCATGGATTTTGAAAATTCTAGAGAGAATTTTAAAAGCTTCAAGAGAATTTCAACAATTTTGAGAGGGATTTGAAAAGTTTCAATGGGAATGGGAAGAATTGGGACAAAAATTGGAAAACTTTTAAGGGACTTTGAAAAAATTTCAACTGGAATTTTAGCCATTTTTTGACGTGAAATTGTAAACATGTGGACATGGATTTTGAAAATTCTAGAGAGAATTTTAAAAGCTTCAACAGAATTTCAACAATTTTGAGAGGGATTTGAAAAGTTTCAATGGGAATGGGAAGAATTGGGACAAAAATTGGAAAATTTTTAAGGGACTTTGAAAAAATTTCAACTGGAATTTTAGCCATTTTTTGACGTGAAATTGTAAACATGTGGACATGGATTTTGAAAATTCTAGAGAGAATTTTAAAAGCTTCAAGAGAATTTCAACAATTTTGAGAGGGATTTGAAAAGTTTCAATGGGAATGGGAAGAATTGGGACAAAAATTGGAAAATTTTTAAGGGACTTTGAAAAAATTTCAACTGGAATTTTAGCCATTTTTTGACGTGAAATTGTAAACATGTGGACATGGATTTTGAAAATTCTAGAGAGAATTTTAAAAGCTTCAAGAGAATTTCAACAATTTGGAGAGGGATTTGAAAAGTTTCAATGGGAATGGGAAGAATTGGGACAAAAATTGGAAAATTTTTAAGGGACTTTGAAAAAATTTCAACTGGAATTTTAGCCATTTTTTGACGTGAAATTGTAAACATGTGGCCATGGATTTTGAAAATTCTAGAGAGAATTTTAAAAGCTTTAACAGAATTTCTACAATTTTGAGAGGGATTTGAAAAGTTTCAATGGGAATGGGAAGAATTGGGACAAAAATTGGAAAATTTTTAAGGGACTTTGAAAAAATTTCAACTGGAATTTTAGCCATTTTTTGACGTGAAATTGTAAACATGTGGCCATGGATTTTGAAAATTCTAGAGAGAATTTTAAAAGCTTCAAGAGAATTTCAACAATTTTGAGAGGGATTTGAAAAGTTTCAATGGGAATGGGAAGAATTGGGACAAAAATTGGAAATTTTTTAAGGGACTTTGAAAAAATTTCAACTGGAATTTTAGCCATTTTTTGACGTGAAATTGTAAACATGTGGCCATGGATTTTGAAAATTCTAGAGAGAATTTTAAAAGCTTCAAGAGAATTTCAACAATTTTGAGAGGGATTTGAAAAGTTTCAATGGGAATGGGAAGAATTGGGACAAAAATTGGAAAATGTTTAAGGGACTTTGAAAAAATTTCAACTGGAATTTTAGCCATTTTTTTATGTGAAAATGTAAACATGTGGACATGGATTTTGAAAATTCTAGAGAGAATTTTAAAAGCTTCAAGAGAATTTCAACAATTTTGAGAGGGATTTGAAAAGTTTCAATGGGAATGGGAAGAATTGGGACAAAAATTGGAAAATTTTTAAGGGACTTTGAAAAAATTTCAACTGGAATTTTAGCCATTTTTTTATGTGAAATTGTAAACATGTGGACATGGATTTTGAAAATTCTAGAGAGAATTTTAAAAGCTTCAACAGAATTTCAACAATTTTGAGAGGGATTTGAAAAGTTTCAATGGGAATGGGAAGAATTGGGACAAAAATTGGAAAATTTTTAAGGGACTTTGAAAAAATTTCAACTGGAATTTTAGCCATTTTTTGACGTGAAATTGTAAACATGTGGACATGGATTTTGAAAATTCTAGAGAGAATTTTAAAAGCTTCAACAGAATTTCAACAATTTTGAGAGGGATTTGAAAAGTTTCAATGGGAATGGGAAGAATTGGGACAAAAATTGGAAAATTTTTAAGGGACTTTGAAAAAATTTCAACTGGAATTTTAGCCATTTTTTGACGTGAAATTGTAAACATGTGGACATGGATTTTGAAAATTCTAGAGAGAATTTTAAAAGCTTCAAGAGAATTTCAACAATTTTGAGAGGGATTTGAAAAGTTTCAATGGGAATGGGAAGAATTGGGACAAAAATTGGAAAATGTTTAAGGGACTTTGAAAAATTTCAACTGGAATTTTAGCCATTTTTTGACGTGAAATTGTAAACATGTGGCCATGGATTTTGAAAATTCTAGAGAGAATTTTAAAAGCTTCAAGAGAATTTCAACAATTTTGAGAGGGATTTGAAAAGTTTCAATGGGAATGGGAAGAATTGGGACAAAAATTGGAAAATTTTGAAGGGACTTTGAAAAAATTTCAGCTGGAATTTTAGCAATTTTTTGACGTGAAATTGTAAAATGTGGCCATGGATTTTGAAAATTCTAGAGAGAATTTTAAAAGCTTCAAGAGAATTTCAACAATTTTGAGAGGGATTTGAAAAGTTTCAATGGGAATGGGAAGAATTGGGACAAAAATTGGAAAATTTTTAAGGGACTTTGAAAAAATTTCAACTGGAATTTTAGCCATTTTTTGACGTGAAATTGTAAACATGTGGACATGGATTTTGAAAATTCTAGAGAGAATTTTAAAAGCTTCAACAGAATTTCAACAATTTTGAGAGGGATTTGAAAAGTTTCAATGGGAATGGGAAGAATTGGGACAAAAATTGGAAAATTTTTAAGGGACTTTGAAAAAATTTCAACTGGAATTTTAGCCATTTTTTGACGTGAAATTGTAAACATGTGGACATGGATTTTGAAAATTCTAGAGAGAATTTTAAAAGCTTCAACAGAATTTCAACAATTTTGAGAGGGATTTGAAAAGTTTCAATGGGAATGGGAAGAATTGGGACAAAAATTGGAAAATTTTTAAGGGACTTTGAAAATATTTCAACTGGAATTTTAGCAATTTTTTGTCGTGAAATTGTAAACATGTGGCCATGGATTTTGAAAATTCTAGAGAGAATTTTAAAAGCTTCAACAGAATTTCAACAATTTTGAGAGGGATTTGAAAAGTTTCAATGGGAATGGGAAGAATTGGGACAAAAATTGGAAAATTTTTAAGGGACTTGAAAAAATTTCAACGGGAATTTTAGCCATTTTTTTATGTGAAATTGTAAACATGTGGACATGGATTTTGAAAATTCTAGAGAGAATTTTAAAAGCTTCAAGAGAATTTCAACAATTTTGAGAGGGATTTGAAAAGTTTCAATGGGAATGGGAAGAATTGGGACAAAAATTGGAAAATTTTGAAGGGACTTTGAAAAAATTTCAGCTGGAATTTTAGCAATTTTTTGACGTGAAATTGTAAACATGTGGCCATGGATTTTGAAAATTCTAGAGAGAATTTTAAAAGCTTCAAGAGAATTTCAACAATTTTGAGAGGGATTTGAAAAGTTTCAATGGGAATGGGAAGAATTGGGACAAAAATTGGAAAATTTTTAAGGGACTTTGAAAAAATTTCAACTGGAATTTTAGCCATTTTTTGACGTGAAATTGTAAACATGTGGACATGGATTTTGAAAATTCTAGAGAGAATTTTAAAAGCTTCAAGAGAATTTCAACAATTTTGAGAGGGATTTGAAAAGTTTCAATGGGAATGGGAAGAATTGGGACAAAAATTGGAAAATTTTGAAGGGACTTTGAAAAAATTTCAACTGGAATTTTAGCCATTTTTTGACGTGAAATTGTAAACATGTGGACATGGATTTTGAAAATTCTAGAGAGAATTTTAAAAGCTTCAACAGAATTTCAACAATTTTGAGAGGGATTTGAAAAGTTTCAATGGGAATGGAAAGAATTGGGACAAAAATTGGAAAATTTTTAAGGGACTTTGAAAAAATTTCAACTGGAATTTTAGCCATTTTTTGACGTGAAATTGTAAACATGTGGCCATCGATTTTGAAAATTCTAGAGAGAATTTTAAAAGCTTCAACAGAATTTCAACAATTTTGAGAGGGATTTGAAAAGTTTCAATGGGAATGGGAAGAATTGGGACAAAAATTGGAAAATTTTTAAGGGACTTTGAAAAAATTTCAACTGGAATTTTAGCAATTTTTTGACGTGAAATTGTAAACATGTGGACATGGATTTTGAAAATTCTAGAGAGAATTTTAAAAGCTTCAACAGAATTTCAACAATTTTGAGAGGAATTTGAAAAGTTTCAATGGGAATGGGAAGAATTGGGACAAAAATTGGAAAATTTTGAAGGGACTTTGAAAAATTTCAACTGGAATTTTAGCCATTTTTTTATGTGAAATTGTAAACATGTGGCCATGGATTTTGAAAATTCTAGAGAGAATTTTAAAAGCTTCAAGAGAATTTCAACAATTTTGAGAGGGATTTGAAAAGTTTCAATGGGAATGGGAAGAATTGGGACAAAAATTGGAAATTTTGAAGGGACTTTGAAAAAATTTCAGCTGGAATTTTAGCAATTTTTTGACGTGAAATTGTAAACATGTGGCCATGGATTTTGAAAATTCTAGAGAGAATTTTAAAAGCTTCAAGAGAATTTCAACAATTTTGAGAGGGATTTGAAAAGTTTCAATGGGAATGGGAAGAATTGGGACAAAAATTGGAAAACTTTTAAGGGACTTTGAAAAAATTTCAACTGGAATTTTAGCCATTTTTTGACGTGAAATTGTAAACATGTGGACATGGATTTTGAAAATTCTAGAGAGAATTTTAAAAGCTTCAACAGAATTTCAACAATTTTGAGAGGGATTTGAAAAGTTTCAATGGGAATGGGAAGAATTGGGACAAAAATTGGAAAATTTTTAAGGGACTTTGAAAAAATTTCAACTGGAATTTTAGCCATTTTTGACGTGAAATTGTAAACATGTGGACATGGATTTTGAAAATTCTAGAGAGAATTTTAAAAGCTTCAAGAGAATTTCAACAATTTTGAGAGGGATTTGAAAAGTTTCAATGGGAATGGGAAGAATTGGGACAAAAATTGGAAAATTTTTAAGGGACTTTGAAAAATTTCAACTGGAATTTTAGCCATTTTTTGACGTGAAATTGTAAACATGTGGACATGGATTTTGAAAATTCTAGAGAGAATTTTAAAAGCTTCAAGAGAATTTCAACAATTTGGAGAGGGATTTGAAAAGTTTCAATGGGAATGGGAAGAATTGGGACAAAAATTGGAAAATTTTTAAGGGACTTTGAAAAAATTTCAACTGGAATTTTAGCCATTTTTTGACGTGAAATTGTAAACATGTGGCCATGGATTTTGAAAATTCTAGAGAGAATTTTAAAAGCTTTAACAGAATTTCTACAATTTTGAGAGGGATTTGAAAAGTTTCAATGGGAATGGGAAGAATTGGGACAAAAATTGGAAAATTTTTAAGGGACTTTGAAAAAATTTCAACTGGAATTTTAGCCATTTTTTGACGTGAAATTGTAAACATGTGGCCATGGATTTTGAAAATTCTAGAGAGAATTTTAAAAGCTTCAAGAGAATTTCAACAATTTTGAGAGGGATTTGAAAAGTTTCAATGGGAATGGGAAGAATTGGGACAAAAATTGGAAATTTTTTAAGGGACTTTGAAAAAATTTGAACTGGAATTTTAGCAATTTTTTGACGTGAAATTGTAAACATGTGGCCATGGATTTTGAAAATTCTAGAGAGAATTTTAAAAGCTTCAAGAGAATTTCAACAATTTTGAGAGGGATTTGAAAAGTTTCAATGGGAATGGGAAGAATTGGGACAAAAATTGGAAAATGTTTAAGGGACTTTGAAAAAATTTCAACTGGAATTTTAGCCATTTTTTTATGTGAAATTGTAAACATGTGGACATGGATTTTGAAAATTCTAGAGAGAATTTTAAAAGCTTCAAGAGAATTTCAACAATTTTGAGAGGGATTTGAAAAGTTTCAATGGGAATGGGAAGAATTGGGACAAAAATTGGAAAATTTTTAAGGGACTTTGAAAAAATTTCAACTGGAATTTTAGCCATTTTTTTATGTGAAATTGTAAACATGTGGACATGGATTTTGAAAATTCTAGAGAGAATTTTAAAAGCTTCAACAGAATTTCAACAATTTTGAGAGGGATTTGAAAAGTTTCAATGGGAATGGGAAGAAATTGGGACAAAAATTGGAAAATTTTTAAGGGACTTTGAAAAAATTTCAACTGGAATTTTAGCCATTTTTTGACGTGAAATTGTAAACATGTGGACATGGATTTTGAAAATTCTAGAGAGAATTTTAAAAGCTTCAACAGAATTTCAACAATTTTGAGAGGGATTTGAAAAGTTTCAATGGGAATGGGAAGAATTGGGACAAAAATTGGAAAATTTTTAAGGGACTTTGAAAAAATTTCAACTGGAATTTTAGCCATTTTTTGACGTGAAATTGTAAACATGTGGCCATGGATTTTGAAAATTCTAGAGAGAATTTTAAAAGCTTCAAGAGAATTTCAACAATTTTGAGAGGGATTTGAAAAGTTTCAATGGGAATGGGAAGAATTGGGACAAAAATTGGAAAATGTTTAAGGACTTTGAAAAAATTTCAACTGGAATTTAGCCATTTTTTGACGTGAAATTGTAAACATGTGGCCATGGATTTTGAAAATTCTAGAGAGAATTTTAAAAGCTTCAAGAGAATTTCAACAATTTTGAGAGGGATTTGAAAAGTTTCAATGGGAATGGGAAGAATTGGGACAAAAATTGGAAAATTTTGAAGGGACTTTGAAAAAATTTCAGCTGGAATTTTAGCAATTTTTTGACGTGAAATTGTAAACATGTGGCCATGGATTTTGAAAATTCTAGAGAGAATTTTAAAAGCTTCAGAGAATTTCAACAATTTTGTGAGGGATTTGAAAAGTTTCAATGGGAATGGGAAGAATTGGGACAAAAATTGGAAAATTTTTAAGGGACTTTGAAAAAATTTCAACTGGAATTTTAGCCATTTTTTGACGTGAAATTGTAAACATGTGGACATGGATTTTGAAAATTCTAGAGAGAATTTTAAAAGCTTCAACAGAATTTCAACAATTTTGAGAGGGATTTGAAAAGTTTCAATGGGAATGGGAAGAATTGGGACAAAAATTGGAAAATTTTTAAGGGACTTTGAAAAAATTTCAACTGGAATTTTAGCCATTTTTTGACGTGAAATTGTAAACATGTGGACATGGATTTTGAAAATTCTAGAGAGAATTTTAAAAGCTTCAACAGAATTTCAACAATTTTGAGAGGGATTTGAAAAGTTTCAATGGGAATGGGAAGAATTGGGACAAAAATTGGAAAATTTTTAAGGGACTTTGAAAAAATTTCAACTGGAATTTTAGCAATTTTTTGTCGTGAAATTGTAAACATGTGGCCATGGATTTTGAAAATTCTAGAGAGAATTTTAAAAGCTTCAACAGAATTTCAACAATTTTGAGAGGGATTTGAAAAGTTTCAATGGGAATGGGAAGAATTGGGACAAAAATTGGAAAATTTTTAAGGGACTTTGAAAAAATTTCAACGGAATTTTAGCCATTTTTTTATGTGAAATTGTAAACATGTGGACATGGATTTTGAAAATTCTAGAGAGAATTTTAAAAGCTTCAAGAGAATTTCAACAATTTTGAGAGGGATTTGAAAAGTTTCAATGGGAATGGGAAGAATTGGGACAAAAATTGGAAAATTTTGAAGGGACTTTGAAAAAATTTCAACTGGAATTTTAGCCATTTTTTGACGTGAAATTGTAAACATGTGGACATGGATTTTGAAAATTCTAGAGAGAATTTTAAAAGCTTCAACAGAATTTCAACAATTTTGAGAGGGATTTGAAAAGTTTCAATGGGAATGGGAAGAATTGGGACAAAAATTGGAAAATTTTTAAGGGACTTTGAAAAAATTTCAACTGGAATTTTAGCCATTTTTTGACGTGAAATTGTAAACATGTGGACATAGATTTTGAAAATTCTAGAGAGAATTTTAAAAGCTTCAACAGAATTTCAACAATTTTGAGAGGGATTTGAAAAGTTTCAATGGGAATGGGAAGAATTGGGACAAAAATTGGAAAATTTTTAAGGGACTTTGAAAAAATTTCAACTGGAATTTTAGCAATTTTTTGACGTGAAATTGTAAACATGTGGCCATGGATTTTGAAAATTCTAGAGAGAATTTTAAAAGCTTCAAGAGAATTTCAACAATTTTGAGAGGGATTTGAAAAGTTTCAATGGGAATGGGAAGAATTGGGACAAAAATTGGAAAATTTTTAAGGGACTTTGAAAAAATTTCAACTGGAATTTTAGCAATTTTTTGTCGTGAAATTGTAAACATGTGGCCATGGATTTTGAAAATTCTAGAGAGAATTTTAAAAGCTTCAACAGAATTTCAACAATTTTGAGAGGGATTTGAAAAGTTTCAATGGGAATGGGAAGAATTGGGACAAAAATTGGAAAATTTTTAAGGGACTTTGAAAAAATTTCAACTGGAATTTTAGCCATTTTTTGTCGTGAAATTGTAAACATGTGGACATGGATTTTGAAAATTCCAGAGAGAATTTTAAAAGCTACAACAGAATTTCAACAATTTTGAGAGGGATTTGAAAAGTTTCAATGGGAATGGGAAGAATTGGGACAAAAATTGGAAAATTTTGAAGGGACTTTGAAAAAATTTCAGCTGGAATTTTAGCAATTTTTTGACGTGAAATTGTAAACATGTGGCCATGGATTTTGAAAATTCTAGAGAGAATTTTAAAAGCTTCAAGAGAATTTCAACAATTTTGAGAGGGATTTGAAAAGTTTCAATGGGAATGGGAAGAATTCGGACAAAAATTGGAAAATTTTGAAGGGACTTTGAAAAAATTTCAACTGGAATTTTAGCCATTTTTTTATGTGAAATTGTAAACATGTGGACATGGATTTTGAAAATTCTAGAGAGAATTTTAAAAGCTTCAACAGAATTTCAACAATTTTGAGAGGGATTTGAAAAGTTTCAATGGGAATGGGAAGAATTGGGACAAAAATTGGAAAATTTTTAAGGGACTTTGAAAAAATTTCAACTGGAATTTTAGCCATTTTTTTATGTGAAATTGTAAACATGTGGACATGGATTTTGAAAATTCTAGAGAGAATTTTAAAAGCTTCAACAGAATTTCAACAATTTTGAGAGGGATTTGAAAAGTTTCAATGGGAATGGGAAGAATTGGGACAAAAATTGGAAAATTTTTAAGGGACTTTGAAAAAATTTCAACTGGAATTTTAGCAATTTTTTGTCGTGAAATTGTAAACATGTGGCCATGGATTTTGAAAATTCTAGAGAGAATTTTAAAAGCTTCAACAGAATTTCAACAATTTTGAGAGGGATTTGAAAAGTTTCAATGGGAATGGGAAGAATTGGGACAAAAATTGGAAAATTTTTAAGGGACTTTGAAAAATTTCAACGGGAATTTTAGCCATTTTTTTATGTGAAATTGTAAACATGTGGACATGGATTTTGAAAATTCTAGAGAGAATTTTAAAAGCTTCAAGAGAATTTCAACAATTTTGAGAGGGATTTGAAAAGTTTCAATGGGAATGGGAAGAATTGGGACAAAAATTGGAAAATTTTGAAGGGACTTTGAAAAAATTTCAGCTGGAATTTTAGCAATTTTTTGACGTGAAATTGTAAACATGTGGCCATGGATTTTGAAAATTCTAGAGAGAATTTTAAAAGCTTCAAGAGAATTTCAACAATTTTGAGAGGGATTTGAAAAGTTTCAATGGGAATGGGAAGAATTGGGACAAAAATTGGAAAACTTTTAAGGGACTTTGAAAAAATTTCAACTGGAATTTTAGCCATTTTTTGACGTGAAATTGTAAACATGTGGACATGGATTTTGAAAATTCTAGAGAGAATTTTAAAAGCTTCAAGAGAATTTCAACAATTTTGAGAGGGATTTGAAAAGTTTCAATGGGAATGGGAAGAATTGGGACAAAAATTGGAAAATTTTGAAGGGACTTTGAAAAAATTTCAACTGGAATTTTAGCCATTTTTTGACGTGAAATTGTAAACATGTGGACATGGATTTTGAAAATTCTAGAGAGAATTTTAAAAGCTTCAACAGAATTTCAACAATTTTGAGAGGGATTTGAAAAGTTTCAATGGGAATGGGAAGAATTGGGACAAAAATTGGAAAATTTTTAAGGGACTTTGAAAAAATTTCAACTGGAATTTTAGCCATTTTTTGACGTGAAATTGTAAACATGTGGCCATCGATTTTGAAAATTCTAGAGAGAATTTTAAAAGCTTCAACAGAATTTCAACAATTTTGAGAGGGATTTGAAAAGTTTCAATGGGAATGGGAAGAATTGGGACAAAAATTGGAAAATTTTTAAGGGACTTTGAAAAAATTTCAACTGGAATTTTAGCCATTTTTTGACGTGAAATTGTAAACATGTGGACATGGATTTTGAAAATTCTAGAGAGAATTTTAAAAGCTTCAACAGAATTTCAACAATTTTGAGAGGAATTTGAAAAGTTTCAATGGGAATGGGAAGAATTGGGACAAAAATTGGAAAATTTTGAAGGGACTTTGAAAAAATTTCAACTGGAATTTTAGCCATTTTTTTATGTGAAATTGTAAACATGTGGCCATGGATTTTGAAAATTCTAGAGAGAATTTTAAAAGCTTCAAGAGAATTTCAACAATTTTGAGAGGGATTTGAAAAGTTTCAATGGGAATGGGAAGAATTGGGACAAAAATTGGAAAATTTTGAAGGGACTTTGAAAAATTTCAGCTGGAATTTTAGCAATTTTTTGACGTGAAATTGTAAACATGTGGCCATGGATTTTGAAAATTCTAGAGAGAATTTTAAAAGCTTCAAGAGAATTTCAACAATTTTGAGAGGGATTTGAAAAGTTTCAATGGGAATGGGAAGAATTGGGACAAAAATTGGAAAACTTTTAAGGGACTTTGAAAAAATTTCAACTGGAATTTTAGCCATTTTTTGACGTGAAATTGTAAACATGTGGACATGGATTTTGAAAATTCTAGAGAGAATTTTAAAAGCTTCAACAGAATTTCAACAATTTTGAGAGGGATTTGAAAAGTTTCAATGGGAATGGGAAGAATTGGGACAAAAATTGGAAAATTTTTAAGGGACTTTGAAAAAATTTCAACTGGAATTTTAGCCATTTTTTGACGTGAAATTGTAAACATGTGGCCATGGATTTTGAAAATTCTAGAGAGAATTTTAAAAGCTTCAAGAGAATTTCAACAATTTTGAGAGGGATTTGAAAAGTTTCAATGGGAATGGGAAGAATTGGGACAAAAATTGGAAAATGTTTAAGGGACTTTGAAAAAAATTTCAACTGGAATTTTAGCCATTTTTTGACGTGAAATTGTAAACATGTGGCCATGGATTTTGAAAATTCTAGAGAGAATTTTAAAAGCTTCCAAGAGAATTTCAACAATTTTGAGAGGGATTTGAAAAGTTTCAATGGGAATGGGAAGAATTGGGACAAAAATTGGAAAATTTTGAAGGGACTTTGAAAAAATTTCAGCTGGAATTTTAGCAATTTTTTGACGTGAAATTGTAAACATGTGGCCATGGATTTTGAAAATTCTAGAGAGAATTTTAAAAGCTTCAAGAGAATTTCAACAATTTTGAGAGGGATTTGAAAAGTTTCAATGGGAATGGGAAGAATTGGGACAAAAATTGGAAAATGTTTAAGGGACTTTGAAAAAATTTCAACTGGAATTTTAGCCATTTTTTGACGTGAAATTGTAAACATGTGGCCATGGATTTTGAAAATTCTAGAGAGAATTTTAAAAGCTTCAAGAGAATTTCAACAATTTTGAGAGGGATTTGAAAAGTTTCAATGGGAATGGGAAGAATTGGGACAAAAATTGGAAAATTTTGAAGGGACTTTGAAAAAATTTCAGCTGGAATTTTAGCAATTTTTTGACGTGAAATTGTAAACATGTGGCCATGGATTTTGAAATTCTAGAGAGAATTTTAAAAGCTTCAAGAGAATTTCAACAATTTTGAGAGGGATTTGAAAAGTTTCAATGGGAATGGGAAGAATTGGGACAAAAATTGGAAAATTTTTAAGGGACTTTGAAAAAATTTCAACTGGAATTTTAGCCATTTTTTGACGTGAAATTGTAAACATGTGGACATGGATTTTGAAAATTCTAGAGAGAATTTTAAAAGCTTCAACAGAATTTCAACAATTTTGAGAGGGATTTGAAAAGTTTCAATGGGAATGGGAAGAATTGGGACAAAAATTGGAAAATTTTTAAGGGACTTTGAAAAAATTTCAACTGGAATTTTAGCCATTTTTTGACGTGAAATTGTAAACATGTGGACATGGATTTTGAAAATTCTAGAGAGAATTTTAAAAGCTTCAACAGAATTTCAACAATTTTGAGAGGGATTTGAAAAGTTTCAATGGGAATGGGAAGAATTGGGACAAAAATTGGAAAATTTTTAAGGGACTTTGAAAAAATTTCAACTGGAATTTTAGCAATTTTTTGACGTGAAATTGTAAACATGTGGCCATGGATTTTGAAAATTCTAGAGAGAATTTTAAAAGCTTCAACAGAATTTCAACAATTTTGAGAGGGATTTGAAAAGTTTCAATGGGAATGGGAAGAATTGGGACAAAAATTGGAAAATTTTTAAGGGACTTTGAAAAAATTTCAACGGGAATTTTAGCCATTTTTTTATGTGAAATTGTAAACATGTGGACATGGATTTTGAAAATTCTAGAGAGAATTTTAAAAGCTTCAAGAGAATTTCAACAATTTTGAGAGGGATTTGAAAAGTTTCATTGGGAATGGGAAGAATTGGGACAAAAATTGGAAAATTTTGAAGGGACTTTGAAAAAATTTCAACTGGAATTTTAGCCATTTTTTGACGTGAAATTGTAAACATGTGGACATGGATTTTGAAAATTCTAGAGAGAATTTTAAAAGCTTCAACAGAATTTCAACAATTTTGAGAGGGATTTGAAAAGTTTCAATGGGAATGGGAAGAATTGGGACAAAAATTGGAAAATTTTTAAGGGACTTTGAAAAAATTTCAACTGGAATTTTAGCCATTTTTTGACGTGAAATTGTAAACATGTGGCCATCGATTTTGAAAATTCTAGAGAGAATTTTAAAAGCTTCAACAGAATTTCAACAATTTTGAGAGGGATTTGAAAAGTTTCAATGGGAATGGGAAGAATTGGGACAAAAATTGGAAAATTTTTAAGGGACTTTGAAAAAATTTCAACTGGAATTTTAGCAATTTTTTGACGTGAAATTGTAAACATGTGGCCATGGATTTTGAAAATTCTAGAGAGAATTTTAAAAGCTTCAAGAGAATTTCAACAATTTTGAGAGGGATTTGAAAAGTTTCAATGGGAATGGGAAGAATTGGGACAAAAATTGGAAAATTTTTAAGGGACTTTGAAAAAATTTCAACTGGAATTTTAGCAATTTTTTGTCGTGAAATTGTAAACATGTGGCCATGGATTTTGAAAATTCTAGAGAGAATTTTAAAAGCTTCAACAGAATTTCAACAATTTTGAGAGGGATTTGAAAAGTTTCAATGGGAATGGGAAGAATTGGGACAAAAATTGGAAAATTTTTAAGGGACTTTGAAAAAATTTCAGCTGGAATTTTAGCAATTTTTTGACGTGAAATTGTAAACATGTGGCCATGGATTTTGAAAATTCTAGAGAGAATTTTAAAAGCTTCAAGAGAATTTCAACAATTTTGAGAGGGATTTGAAAAGTTTCAATGGGAATGGGAAGAATTGGGACAAAAATTGGAAAACTTTTAAGGGACTTTGAAAAAATTTCAACTGGAATTTTAGCCATTTTTTGACGTGAAATTGTAAACATGTGGACATGGATTTTGAAAATTCTAGAGAGAATTTTAAAAGCTTCAACAGAATTTCAACAATTTTGAGAGGGATTTGAAAAGTTTCAATGGGAATGGGAAGAATTGGGACAAAAATTGGAAAATTTTTAAGGGACTTTGAAAAAATTTCAACTGGAATTTTAGCCATTTTTTGACGTGAAATTGTAAACATGTGGCCATGGATTTTGAAAATTCTAGAGAGAATTTTAAAAGCTTCAAGAGAATTTCAACAATTTTGAGAGGGATTTGAAAAGTTTCAATGGGAATGGGAAGAATTGGGACAAAAATTGGAAAATGTTTAAGGGACTTTGAAAAAATTTCAACTGGAATTTTAGCCATTTTTTGACGTGAAATTGTAAACATGTGGCCATGGATTTTGAAAATTCTAGAGAGAATTTTAAAAGCTTCAAGAGAATTTCAACAATTTTGAGAGGGATTTGAAAAGTTTCAATGGGAATGGGAAGAATTGGGACAAAAATTGGAAAATTTTGAAGGGACTTTGAAAAAATTTCAGCTGGAATTTTAGCCATTTTTTGACGTGAAATTGTAAACATGTGGCCATGGATTTTGAAAATTCTAGAGAGAATTTTAAAAGCTTCAAGAGAATTTCAACAATTTTGAGAGGGATTTGAAAAGTTTCAATGGGAATGGGAAGAATTGGGACAAAAATTGGAAAATTTTTAAGGGACTTTGAAAAAATTTCAACTGGAATTTTAGCCATTTTTTGACGTGAAATTGTAAACATGTGGACATGGATTTTGAAAATTCTAGAGAGAATTTTAAAAGCTTCAACAGAATTTCAACAATTTTGAGAGGGATTTGAAAAGTTTCAATGGGAATGGGAAGAATTGGGACAAAAATTGGAAAATTTTTAAGGGACTTTGAAAAAATTTCAACTGGAATTTTAGCCATTTTTTGACGTGAAATTGTAAACATGTGGACATGGATTTTGAAAATTCTAGAGAGAATTTTAAAAGCTTCAACAGAATTTCAACAATTTTGAGAGGGATTTGAAAAGTTTCAATGGGAATGGGAAGAATTGGGACAAAAATTGGAAAATTTTTAAGGGACTTTGAAAAAATTTCAACTGGAATTTTAGCAATTTTTTGTCGTGAAATTGTAAACATGTGGCCATGGATTTTGAAAATTCTAGAGAGAATTTTAAAAGCTTCAACAGAATTTCAACAATTTTGAGAGGGATTTGAAAAGTTTCAATGGGAATGGGAAGAATTGGGACAAAAATTGGAAAATTTTTAAGGGACTTTGAAAAAATTTCAACGGGAATTTTAGCCATTTTTTTATGTGAAATTGTAAACATGTGGACATGGATTTTGAAAATTCTAGAGAGAATTTTAAAAGCTTCAAGAGAATTTCAACAATTTTGAGAGGGATTTGAAAAGTTTCAATGGGAATGGGAAGAATTGGGACAAAAATTGGAAAATTTTGAAGGGACTTTGAAAAAATTTCAACTGGAATTTTAGCCATTTTTTGACGTGAAATTGTAAACATGTGGACATGGATTTTGAAAATTCTAGAGAGAATTTTAAAAGCTTCAACAGAATTTCAACAATTTTGAGAGGGATTTGAAAAGTTTCAATGGGAATGGGAAGAATTGGGACAAAAATTGGAAAATTTTTAAGGGACTTTGAAAAAATTTCAACTGGAATTTTAGCCATTTTTTGACGTGAAATTGTAAACATGTGGACATAGATTTTGAAAATTCTAGAGAGAATTTTAAAAGCTTCAACAGAATTTCAACAATTTTGAGAGGGATTTGAAAAGTTTCAATGGGAATGGGAAGAATTGGGACAAAAATTGGAAAATTTTTAAGGGACTTTGAAAAAATTTCAACTGGAATTTTAGCAATTTTTGACGTGAAATTGTAAACATGTGGCCATGGATTTTGAAAATTCTAGAGAGAATTTTAAAAGCTTCAAGAGAATTTCAACAATTTTGAGAGGGATTTGAAAAGTTTCAATGGGAATGGGAAGAATTGGGACAAAAATTGGAAAATTTTTAAGGGACTTTGAAAAATTTCAACTGGAATTTTAGCAATTTTTTGTCGTGAAATTGTAAACATGTGGCCATGGATTTTGAAAATTCTAGAGAGAATTTTAAAAGCTTCAACAGAATTTCAACAATTTTGAGAGGGATTTGAAAAGTTTCAATGGGAATGGGAAGAATTGGGACAAAAATTGGAAAATTTTTAAGGGACTTTGAAAAAATTTCAACTGGAATTTTAGCCATTTTTTGTCGTGAAATTGTAAACATGTGGACATGGATTTTGAAAATTCTAGAGAGAATTTTAAAAGCTTCAACAGAATTTCAACAATTTTGAGAGGGATTTGAAAAGTTTCAATGGGAATGGGAAGAATTGGGACAAAAATTGGAAAATTTTGAAGGGACTTTGAAAAAATTTCAGCTGGAATTTTAGCAATTTTTTGACGTGAAATTGTAAACATGTGGCCATGGATTTTGAAAATTCTAGAGAGAATTTTAAAAGCTTCAAGAGAATTTCAACAATTTTGAGAGGGATTTGAAAAGTTTCAATGGGAATGGGAAGAATTCGGACAAAAATTGGAAAATTTTGAAGGGACTTTGAAAAAATTTCAACTGGAATTTTAGCCATTTTTTTATGTGAAATTGTAAACATGTGGACATGGATTTTGAAAATTCTAGAGAGAATTTTAAAAGCTTCAACAGAATTTCAACAATTTTGAGAGGGATTTGAAAAGTTTCAATGGGAATGGGAAGAATTGGGACAAAAATTGGAAAATTTTTAAGGGACTTTGAAAAAATTTCAACTGGAATTTTAGCCATTTTTTTATGTGAAATTGTAAACATGTGGACATGGATTTTGAAAATTCTAGAGAGAATTTTAAAAGCTTCAACAGAATTTCAACAATTTTGAGAGGGATTTGAAAAGTTTCAATGGGAATGGGAAGAATTGGGACAAAAATTGGAAAATTTTTAAGGGACTTTGAAAAAATTTCAACTGGAATTTTAGCCATTTTTTGACGTGAAATTGTAAACATGTGGCCATGGATTTTGAAAATTCTAGAGAGAATTTTAAAAGCTTCAAGAGAATTTCAACAATTTTGAGAGGGATTTGAAAAGTTTCAATGGGAATGGGAAGAATTGGGACAAAAATTGGAAAATGTTTAAGGGACTTTGAAAAAATTTCAACTGGAATTTTAGCCATTTTTTGACGTGAAATTGTAAACATGTGGCCATGGATTTTGAAAATTCTAGAGAGAATTTTAAAAGCTTCAAGAGAATTTCAACAATTTTGAGAGGGATTTGAAAAGTTTCAATGGGAATGGGAAGAATTGGGACAAAAATTGGAAAATTTTGAAGGGACTTTGAAAAAATTTCAGCTGGAATTTTAGCAATTTTTTGACGTGAAATTGTAAACATGTGGCCATGGATTTTGAAAATTCTAGAGAGAATTTTAAAAGCTTCAAGAGAATTTCAACAATTTTGAGAGGGATTTGAAAAGTTTCAATGGGAATGGGAAGAATTGGGACAAAAATTGGAAAATTTTTAAGGGACTTTGAAAAAATTTCAACTGGAATTTTAGCCATTTTTTGACGTGAAATTGTAAACATGTGGACATGGATTTTGAAAATTCTAGAGAGAATTTTAAAAGCTTCAACAGAATTTCAACAATTTTGAGAGGGATTTGAAAAGTTTCAATGGGAATGGGAAGAATTGGGACAAAAATTGGAAAATTTTTAAGGGACTTTGAAAAAATTTCAACTGGAATTTTAGCCATTTTTTGACGTGAAATTGTAAACATGTGGCCATGGATTTTGAAAATTCTAGAGAGAATTTTAAAAGCTTCAAGAGAATTTCAACAATTTTGAGAGGGATTTGAAAAGTTTCAATGGGAATGGGAAGAATTGGGACAAAAATTGGAAAATGTTTAAGGGACTTTGAAAAAATTTCAACTGGAATTTTAGCCATTTTTTGACGTGAAATTGTAAACATGTGGCCATGGATTTTGAAAATTCTAGAGAGAATTTTAAAAGCTTCAAGAGAATTTCAACAATTTTGAGAGGGATTTGAAAAGTTTCAATGGGAATGGGAAGAATTGGGACAAAAATTGGAAAATTTTTAAGGGACTTTGAAAAAATTTCAACTGGAATTTTAGCCATTTTTTTATGTGAAATTGTAAACATGTGGCCATGGATTTTGAAAATTCTAGAGAGAATTTTAAAAGCTTCAAGAGAATTTCAACAATTTTGAGAGGGATTTGAAAAGTTTCAATGGGAATGGGAAGAATTGGGACAAAAATTGGAAAATTTTGAAGGGACTTTGAAAAAATTTCAGCTGGAATTTTAGCAATTTTTTGACGTGAAATTGTAAACATGTGGCCATGGATTTTGAAAATTCTAGAGAGAATTTTAAAAGCTTCAAGAGAATTTCAACAATTTTGAGAGGGATTTGAAAAGTTTCAATGGGAATGGGAAGAATTGGGACAAAAATTGGAAAACTTTTAAGGGACTTTGAAAAAATTTCAACTGGAATTTTAGCCATTTTTTGACGTGAAATTGTAAACATGTGGACATGGATTTTGAAAATTCTAGAGAGAATTTTAAAAGCTTCAACAGAATTTCAACAATTTTGAGAGGGATTTGAAAAGTTTCAATGGGAATGGGAAGAATTGGGACAAAAATTGGAAAATTTTTAAGGGACTTTGAAAAAATTTCAACTGGAATTTTAGCCATTTTTTTATGTGAAATTGTAAACATGTGGACATGGATTTTGAAAATTCTAGAGAGAATTTTAAAAGCTTCAACAGAATTTCAACAATTTTGAGAGGGATTTGAAAAGTTTCAATGGGAATGGGAAGAATTGGGACAAAAATTGGAAAATTTTTAAGGGACTTTGAAAAAATTTCAACTGGAATTTTAGCCATTTTTTTATGTGAAATTGTAAACATGTGGACATGGATTTTGAAAATTCTAGAGAGAATTTTAAAAGCTTCAACAGAATTTCAACAATTTTGAGAGGGATTTGAAAAGTTTCAATGGGAATGGGAAGAATTGGGACAAAAATTGGAAAATTTTTAAGGGACTTTGAAAAAATTTCAACTGGAATTTTAGCCATTTTTTGACGTGAAATTGTAAACATGTGGCCATGGATTTTGAAAATTCTAGAGAGAATTTTAAAAGCTTTAACAGAATTTCTACAATTTTGAGAGGGATTTGAAAAGTTTCAATGGGAATGGGAAGAATTGGGACAAAAATTGGAAAATTTTTAAGGGACTTTGAAAAAATTTCAACTGGAATTTTAGCCATTTTTTGACGTGAAATTGTAAACATGTGGCCATGGATTTTGAAAATTCTAGAGAGAATTTTAAAAGCTTCAACAGAATTTCAAC
This sequence comes from Streptopelia decaocto, assembly GCF_964273445.1. Lineage (NCBI taxonomy): Eukaryota > Metazoa > Chordata > Aves > Columbiformes > Columbidae > Streptopelia > Streptopelia decaocto. The sequence goes on from NW_028115130.1 coordinate 35,453, forward strand.
AATTTTGAGAGGGATTTGAAAAGTTTCAATGGGAATGGGAAGAATTGGGACAAAAATTGGAAATTTTTTAAGGGACTTTGAAAAAATTTCAACTGGAATTTTAGCAATTTTTTGACGTGAAATTGTAAACATGTGGCCATGGATTTTGAAAATTCTAGAGAGAATTTTAAAAGCTTCAAGAGAATTTCAACAATTTTGAGAGGGATTTGAAAAGTTTCAATGGGAATGGAAAGAATTGGGACAAAAATTGGAAAATGTTTAAGGGACTTTGAAAAAATTTCAACTGGAATTTTAGCCATTTTTTTATGTGAAATTGTAAACATGTGGACATGGATTTTGAAAATTCTAGAGAGAATTTTAAAAGCTTCAACAGAATTTCAACAATTTGGAGAGGGATTTGAAAAGTTTCAATGGGAATGGGAAGAATTGGGACAAAAATTGGAAAATTTTTAAGGGACTTTGAAAAAATTTCAACTGGAATTTTAGCCATTTTTTGACGTGAAATTGTAAACATGTGGACATGGATTTTGAAAATTCTAGAGAGAATTTTAAAAGCTTCAACAAAATTTCAACAATTTTGAGAGGGATTTGAAAAGTTTCAATGGGAATGGGAAGAATTGGGACAAAAATTGGAAAATATTTAAGGGACTTTGAAAAAATTTCAACTGGAATTTTAGCCATTTTTTTATGTGAAATTGTAAACATGTGGCCATGGATTTTGAAAATTCTAGAGAGAATTTTAAAAGCTTCAAGAGAATTTCAACAATTTTGAGAGGGATTTGAAAAGTTTCAATGGGAATGGGAAGAATTGGGACAAAAATTGGAAAATTTTTAAGGGACTTTGAAAAAATTTCAACTGGAATTTTAGCCATTTTTTGACGTGAAATTGTAAACATGTGGCCATGGATTTTGAAAATTCTAGAGAGAATTTTAAAAGCTTCAAGAGAATTTCAACAATTTTGAGAGGGATTTGAAAAGTTTCAATGGGAATGGGAAGAATTGGGACAAAAATTGGAAAATTTTGAAGGGACTTTGAAAAAATTTCAGCTGGAATTTTAGCAATTTTTTGACGTGAAATTGTAAACATGTGGCCATGGATTTTGAAAATTCTAGAGAGAATTTTAAAAGCTTCAAGAGAATTTCAACAATTTTGAGAGGGATTTGAAAAGTTTCAATGGGAATGGGAAGAATTGGGACAAAAATTGGAAAATTTTTAAGGGACTTTGAAAAAATTTCAACTGGAATTTTAGCCATTTTTTGACGTGAAATTGTAAACATGTGGACATGGATTTTGAAAATTCTAGAGAGAATTTTAAAAGCTTCAAGAGAATTTCAACAATTTTGAGAGGGATTTGAAAAGTTTCAATGGGAATGGGAAGAATTGGGACAAAAATTGGAAAATTTTTAAGGGACTTTAAAAAAATTTCAACTGGAATTTTAGCAATTTTTTGACGTGAAATTGTAAACATGTGGCCATGGATTTTGAAAATTCTAGAGAGAATTTTAAAAGCTTCAACAGAATTTCAACAATTTTGAGAGGGATTTGAAAAGTTTCAATGGGAATGGGAAGAATTGGGACAAAAATTGGAAAATTTTTAAGGGACTTTGAAAAAATTTCAACTGGAATTTTAGCCATTTTTTGACGTGAAATTGTAAACATGTGGACATGGATTTTGAAAATTCTAGAGAGAATTTTAAAAGCTTCAAGAGAATTTCAACAATTTTGAGAGGGATTTGAAAAGTTTCAATGGGAATGGGAAGAATTGGGACAAAAATTGGAAAATTTTTAAGGGACTTTGAAAAAATTTCAACTGGAATTTTAGCAATTTTTTGACGTGAAATTGTAAACATGTGGCCATGGATTTTGAAAATTCTAGAGAGAATTTTAAAAGCTTCAACAGAATTTCAACAATTTTGAGAGGGATTTGAAAAGTTTCAATGGGAATGGGAAGAATTGGGACAAAAATTGGAAAATTTTTAAGGGACTTTGAAAAAATTTCAACTGGAATTTTAGCCATTTTTTGACGTGAAATTGTAAACATGTGGACATGGATTTTGAAAATTCTAGAGAGAATTTTAAAAGCTTCAAGAGAATTTCAACAATTTTGAGAGGGATTTGAAAAGTTTCAATGGGAATGGGAAGAATTGGGACAAAAATTGGAAAATTTTTAAGGGACTTTGAAAAAATTTCAACTGGAATTTTAGCCATTTTTTGACGTGAAATTGTAAACATGTGGCCATGGATTTTGAAAATTCTAGAGAGAATTTTAAAAGCTTCAAGAGAATTTCAACAATTTGGAGAGGGATTTGAAAAGTTTCAATGGGAATGGGAAGAATTGGGACAAAAATTGGAAAATTTTTAAGGGACTTTGAAAAAATTTCAACTGGAATTTTAGCCATTTTTTTACGTGAAATTGTAAACATGTGGCCATGGATTTTGAAAATTCTAGAGAGAATTTTAAAAGCTTCAACAGAATTTCAACAATTTTGAGAGGGATTTGAAAAGTTTCAATGGGAATGGGAAGAATTGGGACAAAAATTGGAAAATTTTTAAGGGACTTTGAAAAAATTTCAACTGGAATTTTAGCCATTTTTTGACGTGAAATTGTAAACATGTGGCCATGGATTTTGAAAATTCTAGAGAGAATTTTAAAAGCTTCAAGAGAATTTCAACAATTTTGAGAGGGATTTGAAAAGTTTCAATGGGAATGGGAAGAATTGGGACAAAAATTGGAAATTTTTTAAGGGACTTTGAAAAAATTTCAACTGGAATTTTAGCAATTTTTTGACGTGAAATTGTAAACATGTGGCCATGGATTTTGAAAATTCTAGAGAGAATTTTAAAAGCTTCAAGAGAATTTCAACAATTTTGAGAGGGATTTGAAAAGTTTCAATGGGAATGGGAAGAATTCGGACAAAAATTGGAAAATTTTTAAGGGACTTTGAAAAAATTTCAACTGGAATTTTAGCCATTTTTTTATGTGAAATTGTAAACATGTGGCCATGGATTTTGAAAATTCTAGAGAGAATTTTAAAAGCTTCAACAGAATTTCAACAATTTGGAGAGGGATTTGAAAAGTTTCAATGGGGAATGGGAAGAATTGGGACAAAAATTGGAAAATTTTTAAGGGACTTTGAAAAATTTCAACTGGAATTTTAGCCATTTTTTGACGTGAAATTGTAACATGTGGACATGGATTTTGAAAATTCTAGAGAGAATTTTAAAAGCTTCAACAAAATTTCAACAATTTTGAGAGGGATTTGAAAAGTTTCAATGGGAATGGGAAGAATTGGACAAAATTGGAAAATTTTTAAGGGACTTTGAAAAAATTTTCAACTGGAATTTAGCAATTTTTTTGACGTGAAATTGTAAACATGTGGCCATGGATTTTGAAAATTCTAGAGAGAATTTTAAAAGCTTCAAGAGAATTTCAACAATTTTGAGAGGGATTTGAAAAGTTTCAATGGGAATGGGAAGAATTGGGACAAAAATTGGAAAATTTTTAAGGGACTTTGAAAAAATTTCAACTGGAATTTTAGCCATTTTTTTATGTGAAATTGTAAACATGTGGCCATGGATTTTGAAAATTCTAGAGAGAATTTTAAAAGCTTCAAGAGAATTTCAACAATTTTGAGAGGGATTTGAAAAGTTTCAATGGGAATGGGAAGAATTGGACAAAAATTGGAAAATTTTGAAGGGACTTTGAAAAAATTTCAGCTGGAATTTTAGCAATTTTTTGACGTGAAATTGTAAACATGTGGCCATGGATTTTGAAAATTCTAGAGAGAATTTTAAAAGCTTCAAGAGAATTTCAACAATTTGGAGAGGGATTTGAAAAGTTTCAATGGGAATGGGAAGAATTGGGACAAAAATTGGAAAATTTTTAAGGGACTTTGAAAAAATTTCAACTGGAATTTAGCCATTTTTTGACGTGAAATTGTAAACATGTGGACATGGATTTTGAAAATTCTAGAGAGAATTTTAAAAGCTTCAAGAGAATTTCAACAATTTTGAGAGGGATTTGAAAAGTTTCAATGGGAATGGGAAGAATTGGGACAAAAATTGGAAAATTTTTAAGGGACTTTAAAAAAATTTCAACTGGAATTTTAGCAATTTTTTTGACGTGAAATTGTAAACATGTGGCCATGGATTTTGAAAATTCTAGAGAGAATTTTAAAAGCTTCAACAGAATTTCAACAATTTTGAGAGGGATTTGAAAAGTTTCAATGGAATGGGAAGAATTGGGACAAAAATTGGAAAATTTTTAAGGGACTTGAAAAAATTTCAACTGGAATTTTAGCCATTTTTTTATGTGAAATTGTAAACATGTGGCCATGGATTTTGAAAATTCTAGAGAGAATTTTAAAAGCTTCAAGAGAATTTCAACAATTTTGAGAGGGATTTGAAAAGTTTCAATGGGAATGGGAAGAATTGGGACAAAAATTGGAAAATTTTTAAGGGACTTTGAAAAAATTTCAACTGGAATTTTAGCCATTTTTTGACGTGAAATTGTAAACATGTGGCCATGGATTTTGAAAATTCTAGAGAGAATTTTAAAAGCTTCAAGAGAATTTCAACAATTTGAGAGGGATTTGAAAAGTTTCAATTTCAATGGGAATGGGAAGAATTGGGACAAAAATTGGAAAATTTTTAAGGGACTTTGAAAAAATTTCAACTGGAATTTTAGCCATTTTTTGACGTGAAATTGTAAACATGTGGACATGGATTTTGAAAATTCTAGAGAGAATTTAAAAGCTTCAAGAGAATTTCAACAATTTTGAGAGGGATTTGAAAAGTTTCAATGGGAATGGGAAGAATTGGGACAAAAATTGGAAAATTTTTAAGGGACTTTGAAAAAATTTCAACTGGAATTTTAGCAATTTTTTGACGTGAAATTGTAAACATGTGGCCATGGATTTTGAAAATTCTAGAGAGAATTTTAAAAGCTTCAACAGAATTTCAACAATTTTGAGAGGGATTTGAAAAGTTTCAATGGGAATGGGAAGAATTGGGACAAAAATTGGAAAATTTTTAAGGGACTTTGAAAAAATTTCAACTGGAATTTTAGCCATTTTTTGACGTGAAATTGTAAACATGTGGCCATGGATTTTGAAAATTCTAGAGAGAATTTTAAAAGCTTCAAGAGAATTTCAACAATTTTGAGAGGGATTTGAAAAGTTTCAATGGGAATGGGAAGAATTGGGACAAAAATTGGAAAATTTTTAAGGGACTTTGAAAAAATTTCAACTGGAATTTTAGCCATTTTTTGACGTGAAATTGTAAACATGTGGCCATGGATTTTGAAAATTCTAGAGAGAATTTTAAAAGCTTCAAGAGAATTTCAACAATTTGGAGAGGGATTTGAAAAGTTTCAATGGGAATGGGAAGAATTGGGACAAAAATTGGAAAATTTTTAAGGGACTTTGAAAAAATTTCAACTGGAATTTTAGCAATTTTTTGTCGTGAAATTGTAAACATGTGGCCATGGATTTTGAAAATTCTAGAGAGAATTTTAAAAGCTTCAAGAGAATTTCAACAATTTTGAGAGGGATTTGAAAAGTTTCAATGGGAATGGGAAGAATTGGGACAAAAATTGGAAAATTTTTAAGGGACTTTGAAAAAAATTTCAACTGGAATTTTAGCAATTTTTTGACGTGAAATTGTAAACATGTGGCCATGGATTTTGAAAATTCTAGAGAGAATTTTAAAAGCTTCAAGAGAATTTCAACAATTTTGAGAGGGATTTGAAAAGTTTCAATGGGAATGGGAAGAATTGGGACAAAAATTGGAAAATTTTTAAGGGACTTTGAAAAAATTTCAACTGGAATTTTAGCAATTTTTTGACGTGAAATTGTAAACATGTGGACATGGATTTTGAAAATTCTAGAGAGAATTTTAAAAGCTTCAAGAGAATTTCAACAATTTTGAGAGGGATTTGAAAAGTTTCAATGGGAATGGGAAGAATTGGGACAAAAATTGGAAAATTTTTAAGGGACTTTGAAAAAATTTCAACTGGAATTTTAGCCATTTTTTGACGTGAAATTGTAAACATGTGGACATGGATTTTGAAAATTCTAGAGAGAATTTTAAAAGCTTCAAGAGAATTTCAACAATTTTGAGAGGGATTTGAAAAGTTTCAATGGGAATGGGAAGAATTGGGACAAAAATTGGAAAATTTTTAAGGGACTTTGAAAAAATTTCAACTGGAATTTTAGCAATTTTTTGACGTGAAATTGTAAACATGTGGCCATGGATTTTGAAAATTCTAGAGAGAATTTTAAAAGCTTCAAGAGAATTTCAACAATTTTGAGAGGGATTTGAAAAGTTTCAATGGGAATGGGAAGAATTCGGACAAAAATTGGAAAATTTTTTAAGGGACTTTGAAAAAAATTTCAACTGGAATTTTAGCCATTTTTTTATGTGAAATTGTAAACATGTGGCCATGGATTTTGAAAATTCTAGAGAGAATTTTAAAAGCTTCAACAGAATTTCAACAATTTGGAGAGGGATTTGAAAAGTTTCAATGGGAATGGGAAGAATTGGGACAAAAATTGGAAAATTTTTAAGGGACTTTGAAAAAATTTCAACTGGAATTTTAGCCATTTTTTGACGTGAAATTGTAAACATGTGGACATGGATTTTGAAAATTCTAGAGAGAATTTTAAAAGCTTCAACAAAATTTCAACAATTTTGAGAGGGATTTGAAAAGTTTCAATGGGAATGGGAAGAATTGGGACAAAAATTGGAAAATTTTTAAGGGACTTTGAAAAAATTTCAACTGGAATTTTAGCAATTTTTTGACGTGAAATTGTAAACATGTGCCATGGATTTTGAAAATTCTAGAGAGAATTTTAAAAGCTTCAAGAGAATTTCAACAATTTTGAGAGGGATTTGAAAAGTTTCAATGGGAATGGGAAGAATTGGGACAAAAATTGGAAAATTTTTAAGGGACTTTGAAAAAATTTCAACTGGAATTTTAGCCATTTTTTTATGTGAAATTGTAAACATGTGGCCATGGATTTTGAAAATTCTAGAGAGAATTTTAAAAGCTTCAAGAGAATTTCAACAATTTTGAGAGGGATTTGAAAAGTTTCAATGGGAATGGGAAGAATTGGGACAAAAATTGGAAAATTTTGAAGGGACTTTGAAAAAATTTCAGCTGGAATTTTAGCAATTTTTTGACGTGAAATTGTAAACATGTGGCCATGGATTTTGAAAATTCTAGAGAGAATTTTAAAAGCTTCAAGAGAATTTCAACAATTTGGAGAGGGATTTGAAAAGTTTCAATGGGAATGGGAAGAATTGGGACAAAAATTGGAAAATTTTTAAGGGACTTTGAAAAAATTTCAACTGGAATTTTAGCCATTTTTTGACGTGAAATTGTAAACATGTGGACATGGATTTTGAAAATTCTAGAGAGAATTTTAAAAGCTTCAAGAGAATTTCAACAATTTTGAGAGGGATTTGAAAAGTTTCAATGGGAATGGGAAGAATTGGGACAAAAATTGGAAAATTTTTAAGGGACTTTAAAAAAATTTCAACTGGAATTTTAGCAATTTTTTGACGTGAAATTGTAAACATGTGGCCATGGATTTTGAAAATTCTAGAGAGAATTTTAAAAGCTTCAACAGAATTTCAACAATTTTGAGAGGGATTTGAAAAGTTTCAATGGGAATGGGAAGAATTGGGACAAAAATTGGAAAATTTTTAAGGGACTTTGAAAAAATTTCAACTGGAATTTTAGCCATTTTTTTATGTGAAATTGTAAACATGTGGCCATGGATTTTGAAAATTCTAGAGAGAATTTTAAAAGCTTCAAGAGAATTTCAACAATTTTGAGAGGGATTTGAAAAGTTTCAATGGGAATGGGAAGAATTGGGACAAAAATTGGAAAATTTTTAAGGGACTTTGAAAAAATTTCAACTGGAATTTTAGCCATTTTTTGACGTGAAATTGTAAACATGTGGCCATGGATTTTGAAAATTCTAGAGAGAATTTTAAAAGCTTCAAGAGAATTTCAACAATTTTGAGAGGGATTTGAAAAGTTTCAATGGGAATGGGAAGAATTGGGACAAAAATTGGAAAATTTTTAAGGGACTTTGAAAAAATTTCAACTGGAATTTTAGCCATTTTTTGACGTGAAATTGTAAACATGTGGACATGGATTTTGAAAATTCTAGAGAGAATTTTAAAAGCTTCAAGAGAATTTCAACAATTTTGAGAGGGATTTGAAAAGTTTCAATGGGAATGGGAAGAATTGGGACAAAAATTGGAAAATTTTTAAGGGACTTTGAAAAAATTTCAACTGGAATTTTAGCAATTTTTTGACGTGAAATTGTAAACATGTGGCCATGGATTTTGAAAATTCTAGAGAGAATTTTAAAAGCTTCAACAGAATTTCAACAATTTTGAGAGGGATTTGAAAAGTTTCAATGGGAATGGGAAGAATTGGGACAAAAATTGGAAAATTTTTAAGGGACTTTGAAAAAATTTCAACTGGAATTTTAGCCATTTTTTGACGTGAAATTGTAAACATGTGGCCATGGATTTTGAAAATTCTAGAGAGAATTTTAAAAGCTTCAAGAGAATTTCAACAATTTTGAGAGGGATTTGAAAAGTTTCAATGGGAATGGGAAGAATTGGGACAAAAATTGGAAAATTTTTAAGGGACTTTGAAAAAATTTCAACTGGAATTTTAGCCATTTTTTGACGTGAAATTGTAAACATGTGGCCATGGATTTTGAAAATTCTAGAGAGAATTTTAAAAGCTTCAAGAGAATTTCAACAATTTGGAGAGGGATTTGAAAAGTTTCAATGGGAATGGGAAGAATTGGGACAAAAATTGGAAAATTTTTAAGGGACTTTGAAAAAATTTCAACTGGAATTTTAGCAATTTTTTGTCGTGAAATTGTAAACATGTGGCCATGGATTTTGAAAATTCTAGAGAGAATTTTAAAAGCTTCAAGAGAATTTCAACAATTTTGAGAGGGATTTGAAAAGTTTCAATGGGAATGGGAAGAATTGGGACAAAAATTGGAAAATTTTTAAGGGACTTTGAAAAAATTTCAACTGGAATTTTAGCAATTTTTTGACGTGAAATTGTAAACATGTGGCCATGGATTTTGAAAATTCTAGAGAGAATTTTAAAAGCTTCAAGAGAATTTCAACAATTTTGAGAGGGATTTGAAAAGTTTCAATGGGAATGGGAAGAATTGGGACAAAAATTGGAAAATTTTTAAGGGACTTTGAAAAAATTTCAACTGGAATTTTAGCAATTTTTTGACGTGAAATTGTAAACATGTGGACATGGATTTTGAAAATTCTAGAGAGAATTTTAAAAGCTTCAAGAGAATTTCAACAATTTTGAGAGGGATTTGAAAAGTTTCAATGGGAATGGGAAGAATTGGGACAAAAATTGGAAAATTTTTAAGGGACTTTGAAAAAATTTCAACTGGAATTTTAGCCATTTTTTGACGTGAAATTGTAAACATGTGGACATGGATTTTGAAAATTCTAGAGAGAATTTTAAAAGCTTCAAGAGAATTTCAACAATTTTGAGAGGGATTTGAAAAGTTTCAATGGGAATGGGAAGAATTGGGACAAAAATTGGAAAATTTTTAAGGGACTTTGAAAAAATTTCAACTGGAATTTTAGCCATTTTTTGACGTGAAATTGTAAACATGTGGCCATGGATTTTGAAAATTCTAGAGAGAATTTTAAAAGCTTCAAGAGAATTTCAACAATTTTGAGAGGGATTTGAAAAGTTTCAATGGGAATGGGAAGAATTCGGACAAAAATTGGAAAATTTTTAAGGGACTTTGAAAAAATTTCAACTGGAATTTTAGCCATTTTTTTATGTGAAATTGTAAACATGTGGCCATGGATTTTGAAAATTCTAGAGAGAATTTTAAAAGCTTCAAGAGAATTTCAACAATTTTGAGAGGGATTTGAAAAGTTTCAATGGGAATGGGAAGAATTGGGACAAAAATTGGAAAATTTTGAAGGGACTTTGAAAAAATTTCAGCTGGAATTTTAGCAATTTTTTGACGTGAAATTGTAAACATGTGGCCATGGATTTTGAAAATTCTAGAGAGAATTTTAAAAGCTTCAAGAGAATTTCAACAATTTTGAGAGGGATTTGAAAAGTTTCAATGGGAATGGGAAGAATTGGGACAAAAATTGGAAAATTTTTAAGGGACTTTGAAAAAATTTCAACTGGAATTTTAGCCATTTTTTTATGTGAAATTGTAAACATGTGGACATGGATTTTGAAAATTCTAGAGAGAATTTTAAAAGCTTCAACAGAATTTCAACAATTTTGAGAGGGATTTGAAAAGTTTCAATGGGAATGGGAAGAATTGGGACAAAAATTGGAAAACTTTTAAGGGACTTTGAAAAAATTTCAACTGGAATTTTAGCCATTTTTTGACGTGAAATTGTAAACATGTGGACATGGATTTTGAAAATTCTAGAGAGAATTTTAAAAGCTTCAACAGAATTTCAACAATTTTGAGAGGGATTTGAAAAGTTTCAATGGGAATGGGAAGAATTGGGACAAAAATTGGAAAATTTTTCAGGGACTTTGAAAAAATTTCAACTGGAATTTTAGCCATTTTTTGACGTGAAATTGTAAACATGTGGCCATGGATTTTGAAAATTCTAGAGAGAATTTTAAAAGCTTCAAGAGAATTTCAACAATTTTGAGAGGGATTTGAAAAGTTTCAATGGGAATGGGAAGAATTGGGACAAAAATTGGAAAATTTTTAAGGGACTTTGAAAAAATTTCAACTGGAATTTTAGCCATTTTTTTATGTGAAATTGTAAACATGTGGCCATGGATTTTGAAAATTCTAGAGAGAATTTTAAAAGCTTCAAGAGAATTTCAACAATTTTGAGAGGGATTTGAAAAGTTTCAATGGGAATGGGAAGAATTGGGACAAAAATTGGAAAATTTTGAAGGGACTTTGAAAAAATTTCAGCTGGAATTTTAGCAATTTTTTGACGTGAAATTGTAAACATGTGGCCATGGATTTTGAAAATTCTAGAGAGAATTTTAAAAGCTTCAAGAGAATTTCAACAATTTTGAGAGGGATTTGAAAAGTTTCAATGGGAATGGGAAGAATTGGGACAAAAATTGGAAAATTTTTAAGGGACTTTGAAAAAATTTCAACTGGAATTTTAGCCATTTTTTTATGTGAAATTGTAAACATGTGGACATGGATTTTGAAAATTCTAGAGAGAATTTTAAAAGCTTCAAGAGAATTTCAACAATTTTGAGAGGGATTTGAAAAGTTTCAATGGGAATGGGAAGAATTGGGACAAAAATTGGAAAATTTTTAAGGGACTTTGAAAAAATTTCAACTGGAATTTTAGCCATTTTTTGACGTGAAATTGTAAACATGTGGACATGGATTTTGAAAATTCTAGAGAGAATTTTAAAAGCTTCAAGAGAATTTCAACAATTTTGAGAGGGATTTGAAAAGTTTCAATGGGAATGGGAAGAATTGGGACAAAAATTGGAAAATGTTTAAGGGACTTTGAAAAAATTTCAACTGGAATTTTAGCCATTTTTTTATGTGAAATTGTAAACATGTGGCCATGGATTTTGAAAATTCTAGAGAGAATTTTAAAAGCTTCAACAGAATTTCAACAATTTTGAGAGGGATTTGAAAAGTTTCAATGGGAATGGGAAGAATTGGGACAAAAATTGGAAAATTTTTAAGGGACTTTGAAAAAATTTCAACTGGAATTTTAGCCATTTTTTTATGTGAAATTGTAAACATGTGGCCATGGATTTTGAAAATTCTAGAGAGAATTTTAAAAGCTTCAAGAGAATTTCAACAATTTTGAGAGGGATTTGAAAAGTTTCAATGGGAATGGGAAGAATTGGGACAAAAATTGGAAAATTTTGAAGGGACTTTGAAAAAATTTCAGCTGGAATTTTAGCAATTTTTTGACGTGAAATTGTAAACATGTGGCCATGGATTTTGAAAATTCTAGAGAGAATTTTAAAAGCTTCAAGAGAATTTCAACAATTTTGAGAGGGATTTGAAAAGTTTCAATGGGAATGGGAAGAATTGGGACAAAAATTGGAAAACTTTTAAGGGACTTTGAAAAAATTTCAACTGGAATTTTAGCCATTTTTTGACGTGAAATTGTAAACATGTGGACATGGATTTTGAAAATTCTAGAGAGAATTTTAAAAGTTTCAAGAGAATTTCAACAATTTTGAGAGGGATTTGAAAAGTTTCAATGGGAATGGGAAGAATTGGGACAAAAATTGGAAAATTTTTAAGGGACTTTGAAAAAATTTCAACTGGAATTTTAGCCATTTTTTGACGTGAAATTGTAAACATGTGGCCATGGATTTTGAAAATTCTAGAGAGAATTTTAAAAGCTTCAACAGAATTTCAACAATTTTGAGAGGGATTTGAAAAGTTTCAATGGGAATGGGAAGAATTGGGACAAAAATTGGAAAATTTTTAAGGGACTTTGAAAAAATTTCAACTGGAATTTTAGCCATTTTTTGACGTGAAATTGTAAACATGTGGCCATGGATTTTGAAAATTCTAGAGAGAATTTTAAAAGCTTCAACAGAATTTCAACAATTTTGAGAGGGATTTGAAAAGTTTCAATGGGAATGGGAAGAATTGGGACAAAAATTGGAAAATTTTTAAGGGACTTTGAAAAAATTTCAACTGGAATTTTAGCCATTTTTTTATGTGAAATTGTAAACATGTGGCCATGGATTTTGAAAATTCTAGAGAGAATTTTAAAAGCTTCAAGAGAATTTCAACAATTTTGAGAGGGATTTGAAAAGTTTCAATGGGAATGGGAAGAATTGGGACAAAAATTGGAAAATTTTGAAGGGACTTTGAAAAAATTTCAGCTGGAATTTTAGCCATTTTTTGACGTGAAATTGTAAACATGTGGCCATGGATTTTGAAAATTCTAGAGAGAATTTTAAAAGCTTCAAGAGAATTTCAACAATTTTGAGAGGGATTTGAAAAGTTTCAATGGGAATGGGAAGAATTCGGACAAAAATTGGAAAATTTTTAAGGGACTTTGAAAAAATTTCAACTGGAATTTTAGCCATTTTTTTATGTGAAATTGTAAACATGTGGACATGGATTTTGAAAATTCTAGAGAGAATTTTAAAAGCTTCAACAGAATTTCAACAATTTTGAGAGGGATTTGAAAAGTTTCAATGGGAATGGGAAGAATTGGGACAAAAATTGGAAAACTTTTAAGGGACTTTGAAAAAATTTCAACTGGAATTTTAGCCATTTTTTGACGTGAAATTGTAAACATGTGGACATGGATTTTGAAAATTCTAGAGAGAATTTTAAAAGCTTCAAGAGAATTTCAACAATTTTGAGAGGGATTTGAAAAGTTTCAATGGGAATGGGAAGAATTGGGACAAAAATTGGAAAATTTTTAAGGGACTTTGAAAAAATTTCAACTGGAATTTTAGCCATTTTTTGACGTGAAATTGTAAACATGTGGCCATGGATTTTGAAAATTCTAGAGAGAATTTTAAAAGCTTCAAGAGAATTTCAACAATTTTGAGAGGGATTTGAAAAGTTTCAATGGGAATGGGAAGAATTGGGACAAAAATTGGAAAATTTTTAAGGGACTTTGAAAAAATTTCAACTGGAATTTTAGCCATTTTTTGACGTGAAATTGTAAACATGTGGCCATGGATTTTGAAAATTCTAGAGAGAATTTTAAAAGCTTCAAGAGAATTTCAACAATTTTGAGAGGGATTTGAAAAGTTTCAATGGGAATGGGAAGAATTGGGACAAAAATTGGAAAATTTTGAAGGGACTTTGAAAAAATTTCAGCTGGAATTTTAGCAATTTTTTGACGTGAAATTGTGAACATGTGGACATGGATTTTGAAAATTCTAGAGAGAATTTTAAAAGCTTCAAGAGAATTTCAACAATTTTGAGAGGGATTTGAAAAGTTTCAATGGGAATGGGAAGAATTGGGACAAAAATTGGAAAATTTTTAAGGGACTTTGAAAAAATTTCAACTGGAATTTTAGCCATTTTTTTATGTGAAATTGTAAACATGTGGACATGGATTTTGAAAATTCTAGAGAGAATTTTAAAAGCTTCAAGAGAATTTCAACAATTTTGAGAGGGATTTGAAAAGTTTCAATGGGAATGGGAAGAATTGGGACAAAAATTGGAAAATTTTGAAGGGACTTTGAAAAAATTTCAACTGGAATTTTAGCCATTTTTTGACGTGAAATTGTAAACATGTGGACATGGATTTTGAAAATTCTAGAGAGAATTTTAAAAGCTTCAAGAGAATTTCAACAATTTTGAGAGGGATTTGAAAAGTTTCAATGGGAATGGGAAGAATTGGGACAAAAATTGGAAAATGTTTAAGGGACTTTGAAAAAATTTCAACTGGAATTTTAGCCATTTTTTTATGTGAAATTGTAAACATGTGGCCATGGATTTTGAAAATTCTAGAGAGAATTTTAAAAGCTTCAAGAGAATTTCAACAATTTTGAGAGGGATTTGAAAAGTTTCAATGGGAATGGGAAGAATTGGGACAAAAATTGGAAAATTTTTAAGGGACTTTGAAAAAATTTCAACTGGAATTTTAGCCATTTTTTGACGTGAAATTGTAAACATGTGGCCATGGATTTTGAAAATTCTAGAGAGAATTTTAAAAGCTTCAAGAGAATTTCAACAATTTTGAGAGGGATTTGAAAAGTTTCAATGGGAATGGGAAGAATTGGGACAAAAATTGGAAAATTTTGAAGGGACTTTGAAAAAATTTCAGCTGGAATTTTAGCAATTTTTTGACGTGAAATTGTAAGCATGTGGCCATGGATTTTGAAAATTCTAGAGAGAATTTTAAAAGCTTCAAGAGAATTTCAACAATTTTGAGAGGGATTTGAAAAGTTTCAATGGGAATGGGAAGAATTGGGACAAAAATTGGAAAATGTTTAAGGGACTTTGAAAAAATTTCAACTGGAATTTTAGCCATTTTTTGACGTGAAATTGTAAACATGTGGCCATGGATTTTGAAAATTCTAGAGAGAATTTTAAAAGCTTCAAGAGAATTTCAACAATTTTGAGAGGGATTTGAAAAGTTTCAATGGGAATGGGAAGAATTGGGACAAAAATTGGAAAATTTTTAAGGGACTTTGAAAAAATTTCAACTGGAATTTTAGCCATTTTTTGACGTGAAATTGTAAACATGTGGCCATGGATTTTGAAAATTCTAGAGAGAATTTTAAAAGCTTCAAGAGAATTTCAACAATTTTGAGAGGGATTTGAAAAGTTTCAATGGGAATGGGAAGAATTCGGGACAAAAATTGGAAAATTTTTAAGGGACTTTGAAAAAATTTCAACTGGAATTTTAGCCATTTTTTGACGCGAAATTGTAAACATGTGGCCATGGATTTTGAAAATTCTAGAGAGAATTTTAAAAGCTTCAAGAGAATTTCAACAATTTTGAGAGGGATTTGAAAAGTTTCAATGGGAATGGGAAGAATTGGGACAAAAATTGGAAAATTTTTAAGGGACTTTGAAAAAAATTTCAACTGGAATTTTAGCCATTTTTTTATGTGAAATTGTAAACATGTGGACATGGATTTTGAAAATTCTAGAGAGAATTTTAAAAGCTTCAAGAGAATTTCAACAATTTTGAGAGGGATTTGAAAAGTTTCAATGGGAATGGGAAGAATTGGGACAAAAATTGGAAAATTTTGAAGGGACTTTGAAAAAATTTCAACTGGAATTTTAGCCATTTTTTGACGTGAAATTGTAAACATGTGGACATGGATTTTGAAAATTCTAGAGAGAATTTTAAAAGCTTCAAGAGAATTTCAACAATTTTGAGAGGGATTTGAAAAGTTTCAATGGGAATGGGAAGAATTGGGACAAAAATTGGAAAATGTTTAAGGGACTTTGAAAAAATTTCAACTGGAATTTTAGCCATTTTTTTATGTGAAATTGTAAACATGTGGCCATGGATTTTGAAAATTCTAGAGAGAATTTTAAAAGCTTCAAGAGAATTTCAACAATTTTGAGAGGGATTTGAAAAGTTTCAATGGGAATGGGAAGAATTGGGACAAAAATTGGAAAATTTTTAAGGGACTTTGAAAAAATTTCAACTGGAATTTTAGCCATTTTTTGACGTGAAATTGTAAACATGTGGCCATGGATTTTGAAAATTCTAGAGAGAATTTTAAAAGCTTCAAGAGAATTTCAACAATTTTGAGAGGGATTTGAAAAGTTTCAATGGGAATGGGAAGAATTGGGACAAAAATTGGAAAATTTTGAAGGGACTTTGAAAAAATTTCAGCTGGAATTTTAGCAATTTTTTGACGTGAAATTGTAAACATGTGGCCATGGATTTTGAAAATTCTAGAGAGAATTTTAAAAGCTTCAAGAGAATTTCAACAATTTGAGAGGGATTTGAAAAGTTTCAATGGGAATGGGAAGAATTGGGACAAAAATTGGAAAACTTTTAAGGGACTTTGAAAAAATTTCAACTGGAATTTTAGCCATTTTTGACGTGAAATTGTAAACATGTGGCCATGGATTTTGAAAATTCTAGAGAGAATTTTAAAAGTTTCAAGAGAATTTCAACAATTTTGAGAGGGATTTGAAAAGTTTCAATGGGAATGGGAAGAATTGGGACAAAAATTGGAAAATTTTTAAGGGACTTTGAAAAATTTCAACTGGAATTTTAGCCATTTTTTGACGTGAAATTGTAAACATGTGGCCATGGATTTTGAAAATTCTAGAGAGAATTTTAAAAGCTTCAAGAGAATTTCAACAATTTTGAGAGGGATTTGAAAAGTTTCAATGGGAATGGGAAGAATTGGGACAAAAATTGGAAAACTTTTAAGGGACTTTGAAAAAATTTCAACTGGAATTTTAGCCATTTTTTGACGTGAAATTGTAAACATGTGGACATGGATTTTGAAAATTCTAGAGAGAATTTTAAAAGCTTCAAGAGAATTTCAACAATTTTGAGAGGGATTTGAAAAGTTTCAATGGGAATGGGAAGAATTGGGACAAAAATTGGAAAATTTTTAAGGGACTTTGAAAAAATTTCAACTGGAATTTTAGCCATTTTTGACGTGAAATTGTAAACATGTGGCCATGGATTTTGAAAATTCTAGAGAGAATTTTAAAAGCTTCAAGAGAATTTCAACAATTTTGAGAGGGATTTGAAAAGTTTCAATGGGAATGGGAAGAATTGGGACAAAAATTGGAAAATTTTTAAGGGACTTTGAAAAAATTTCAACTGGAATTTTAGCCATTTTTTTATGTGAAATTGTAAACATGTGGCCATGGATTTTGAAAATTCTAGAGAGAATTTTAAAAGCTTCAAGAGAATTTCAACAATTTTGAGAGGGATTTGAAAAGTTTCAATGGGAATGGGAAGAATTGGGACAAAAATTGGAAAATTTTGAAGGGACTTTGAAAAAATTTCAGCTGGAATTTTAGCAATTTTTTGACGTGAAATTGTGAACATGTGGACATGGATTTTGAAAATTCTAGAGAGAATTTTAAAAGCTTCAAGAGAATTTCAACAATTTTGAGAGGGATTTGAAAAGTTTCAATGGGAATGGGAAGAATTGGGACAAAAATTGGAAAATTTTTAAGGGACTTTGAAAAAATTTCAACTGGAATTTTAGCCATTTTTTTATGTGAAATTGTAAACATGTGGACATGGATTTTGAAAATTCTAGAGAGAATTTTAAAAGCTTCAAGAGAATTTCAACAATTTTGAGAGGGATTTGAAAAGTTTCAATGGGAATGGGAAGAATTGGGACAAAAATTGGAAAATTTTGAAGGGACTTTGAAAAAATTTCAACTGGAATTTTAGCCATTTTTTGACGTGAAATTGTAAACATGTGGACATGGATTTTGAAAATTCTAGAGAGAATTTTAAAAGCTTCAAGAGAATTTCAACAATTTTGAGAGGGATTTGAAAAGTTTCAATGGGAATGGGAAGAATTGGGACAAAAATTGGAAAATGTTTAAGGGACTTTGAAAAAATTTCAACTGGAATTTTAGCCATTTTTTTATGTGAAATTGTAAACATGTGGCCATGGATTTTGAAAATTCTAGAGAGAATTTTAAAAGCTTCAAGAGAATTTCAACAATTTTGAGAGGGATTTGAAAAGTTTCAATGGGAATGGGAAGAATTGGGACAAAAATTGGAAAATTTTTAAGGGACTTTGAAAAAATTTCAACTGGAATTTTAGCCATTTTTTGACGTGAAATTGTAAACATGTGGCCATGGATTTTGAAAATTCTAGAGAGAATTTTAAAAGCTTCAAGAGAATTTCAACAATTTTGAGAGGGATTTGAAAAGTTTCAATGGGAATGGGAAGAATTGGGACAAAAATTGGAAAATTTTGAAGGGACTTTGAAAAAATTTCAGCTGGAATTTTAGCAATTTTTTGACGTGAAATTGTAAGCATGTGGCCATGGATTTTGAAAATTCTAGAGAGAATTTTAAAAGCTTCAAGAGAATTTCAACAATTTTGAGAGGGATTTGAAAAGTTTCAATGGGAATGGGAAGAATTGGGACAAAAATTGGAAAATGTTTAAGGGACTTTGAAAAAATTTCAACTGGAATTTTAGCCATTTTTTGACGTGAAATTGTAAACATGTGGCCATGGATTTTGAAAATTCTAGAGAGAATTTTAAAAGCTTCAAGAGAATTTCAACAATTTTGAGAGGGATTTGAAAAGTTTCAATGGGAATGGGAAGAATTGGGACAAAAATTGGAAAATTTTTAAGGGACTTTGAAAAAATTTCAACTGGAATTTTAGCCATTTTTTGACGTGAAATTGTAAACATGTGGCCATGGATTTTGAAAATTCTAGAGAGAATTTTAAAAGCTTCAAGAGAATTTCAACAATTTTGAGAGGGATTTGAAAAGTTTCAATGGGAATGGGAAGAATTCGGACAAAAATTGGAAAATTTTTAAGGGACTTTGAAAAAATTTCAACTGGAATTTTAGCCATTTTTTGACGCGAAATTGTAAACATGTGGCCATGGATTTTGAAAATTCTAGAGAGAATTTTAAAAGCTTCAAGAGAATTTCAACAATTTTGAGAGGGATTTGAAAAGTTTCAATGGGAATGGGAAGAATTGGGACAAAAATTGGAAAATTTTAAGGGACTTTGAAAAAATTTCAACTGGAATTTTAGCCATTTTTTTATGTGAAATTGTAAACATGTGGACATGGATTTTGAAAATTCTAGAGAGAATTTTAAAAGCTTCAAGAGAATTTCAACAATTTTGAGAGGGATTTGAAAAGTTTCAATGGGAATGGGAAGAATTGGGACAAAAATTGGAAAATTTTGAAGGGACTTTGAAAAAATTTCAACTGGAATTTTAGCCATTTTTTGACGTGAAATTGTAAACATGTGGACATGGATTTTGAAAATTCTAGAGAGAATTTTAAAAGCTTCAAGAGAATTTCAACAATTTTGAGAGGGATTTGAAAAGTTTCAATGGGAATGGGAAGAATTGGGACAAAAATTGGAAAATGTTTAAGGGACTTTGAAAAAATTTCAACTGGAATTTTAGCCATTTTTTTATGTGAAATTGTAAACATGTGGCCATGGATTTTGAAAATTCTAGAGAGAATTTTAAAAGCTTCAAGAGAATTTCAACAATTTTGAGAGGGATTTGAAAAGTTTCAATGGGAATGGGAAGAATTGGGACAAAAATTGGAAAATTTTTAAGGGACTTTGAAAAAATTTCAACTGGAATTTTAGCCATTTTTTGACGTGAAATTGTAAACATGTGGCCATGGATTTTGAAAATTCTAGAGAGAATTTTAAAAGCTTCAAGAGAATTTCAACAATTTTGAGAGGGATTTGAAAAGTTTCAATGGGAATGGGAAGAATTGGGACAAAAATTGGAAAATTTTGAAGGGACTTTGAAAAAATTTCAGCTGGAATTTTAGCAATTTTTTGACGTGAAATTGTAAACATGTGGCCATGGATTTTGAAAATTCTAGAGAGAATTTTAAAAGCTTCAAGAGAATTTCAACAATTTTGAGAGGGATTTGAAAAGTTTCAATGGGAATGGGAAGAATTGGGACAAAAATTGGAAAACTTTTAAGGGACTTTGAAAAAATTTCAACTGGAATTTTAGCCATTTTTTGACGTGAAATTGTAAACATGTGGCCATGGATTTTGAAAATTCTAGAGAGAATTTTAAAAGTTTCAAGAGAATTTCAACAATTTTGAGAGGGATTTGAAAAGTTTCAATGGGAATGGGAAGAATTGGGACAAAAATTGGAAAATTTTTAAGGGACTTTGAAAAAATTTCAACTGGAATTTTAGCCATTTTTTGACGTGAAATTGTAAACATGTGGCCATGGATTTTGAAAATTCTAGAGAGAATTTTAAAAGCTTCAACAGAATTTCAACAATTTTGAGAGGGATTTGAAAAGTTTCAATGGGAATGGGAAGAATTGGGACAAAAATTGGAAAATTTTTAAGGGACTTTGAAAAAATTTCAACTGGAATTTTAGCCATTTTTTGACGTGAAATTGTAAACATGTGGCCATGGATTTTGAAAATTCTAGAGAGAATTTTAAAAGCTTCAAGAGAATTTCAACAATTTTGAGAGGGATTTGAAAAGTTTCAATGGGAATGGGAAGAATTGGGACAAAAATTGGAAAATTTTTAAGGGACTTTGAAAAAATTTCAACTGGAATTTTAGCCATTTTTTGACGTGAAATTGTAAACATGTGGCCATGGATTTTGAAAATTCTAGAGAGAATTTTAAAAGCTTCAAGAGAATTTCAACAATTTTGAGAGGGATTTGAAAAGTTTCAATGGGAATGGGAAGAATTCGGACAAAAATTGGAAAATTTTTAAGGGACTTTGAAAAAATTTCAACTGGAATTTTAGCCATTTTTTGACGCGAAATTGTAAACATGTGGCCATGGATTTTGAAAATTCTAGAGAGAATTTTAAAAGCTTCAAGAGAATTTCAACAATTTTGAGAGGGATTTGAAAAGTTTCAATGGGAATGGGAAGAATTGGGACAAAAATTGGAAAACTTTTAAGGGACTTTGAAAAAATTTCAACTGGAATTTTAGCAATTTTTTGACGTGAAATTGTAAACATGTGGCCATGGATTTTGAAAATTCTAGAGAGAATTTTAAAAGCTTCAAGAGAATTTCAACAATTTTGAGAGGGATTTGAAAAGTTTCAATGGGAATGGGAAGAATTGGGACAAAAATTGGAAAATTTTTAAGGGACTTTGAAAAAATTTCAACTGGAATTTTAGCAATTTTTTGACGTGAAATTGTAAACATGTGGACATGGATTTTGAAAATTCTAGAGAGAATTTTAAAAGCTTCAAGAGAATTTCAACAATTTTGAGAGGGATTTGAAAAGTTTCAATGGGAATGGGAAGAATTGGGACAAAAATTGGAAAATTTTGAAGGGACTTTGAAAAAATTTCAACTGGAATTTTAGCCATTTTTTGTCGTGAACTTGTAAACATGTGGCCATGGATTTTGAAAATTCTAGAGAGAATTTTAAAAGCTTCAACAGAATTTCAACAATTTTGAGAGGGATTTGAAAAGTTTCAATGGGAATGGGAAGAATTGGGACAAAAATTGGAAAACTTTTAAGGGACTTTGAAAAAATTTCAACTGGAATTTTAGCCATTTTTTGTCGTGAAATTGTAAACATGTGGCCATGGATTTTGAAAATTCTAGAGAGAATTTTAAAAGCTTCAACAGAATTTCTACAATTTTGAGAGGGATTTGAAAAGTTTCAATGGGAATGGGAAGAATTGGGACAAAAATTGGAAAATTTTTAAGGGACTTTGAAAAAATTTCAACTGGAATTTTAGCCATTTTTTGTCGTGAAATTGTAAACATGTGGACATGGATTTTGAAAATTCTAGAGAGAATTTTAAAAGCTTCAAGAGAATTTCAACAATTTTGAGAGGGATTTGAAAAGTTTCAATGGGAATGGGAAGAATTGGGACAAAAATTGGAAAATTTTTAAGGGACTTTGAAAAAATTTCAACTGGAATTTTAGCCATTTTTTGACGTGAAATTGTAAACATGTGGCCATGGATTTTGAAAATTCTAGAGAGAATTTTAAAAGCTTCAACAGAATTTCAACAATTTTGAGAGGGATTTGAAAAGTTTCAATGGGAATGGGAAGAATTAGGACAAAAATTGGAAAATGTTTAAGGGACTTTGAAAAAATTTCAACTGGAATTTTAGCCATTTTTTGACGTGAAATTGTAAACATGTGGCCATGGATTTTGAAAATTCTAGAGAGAATTTTAAAAGCTTCAACAGAATTTCAACAATTTTGAGAGGGATTTGAAAAGTTTCAATGGGAATGGGAAGAATTGGGACAAAAATTGGAAAATTTTGAAGGGACTTTGAAAAAATTTCAGCTGGAATTTTAGCAATTTTTCGACGTGAAATTGTAAACATGTGGCCATGGATTTTGAAAATTCTAGAGAGAATTTTAAAAGCTTCAAGAGAATTTCAACAATTTTGAGAGGGATTTGAAAAGTTTCAATGGGAATGGGAAGAATTGGGACAAAAATTGGAAAATTTTTAAGGGACTTTGAAAAAATTTCAGCTGGAATTTTAGCAATTTTTTGACGTGAAATTGTAAACATGTGGCCATGGATTTTGAAAATTCTAGAGAGAATTTTAAAAGCTTCAAGAGAATTTCAACAATTTTGAGAGGGATTTGAAAAGTTTCAATGGGAATGGGAAGAATTGGGACAAAAATTGGAAAACTTTTAAGGGACTTTGAAAAAATTTCAACTGGAATTTTAGCCATTTTTTGTCGTGAAATTGTAAACATGTGGACATGGATTTTGAAAATTCTAGAGAGAATTTTAAAAGCTTCAAGAGAATTTCAACAATTTTGAGAGGGATTTGAAAAGTTTCAATGGGAATGGGAAGAATTGGGACAAAAATTGGAAAACTTTTAAGGGACTTTGAAAAAATTTCAACTGGAATTTTAGCAATTTTTTGACGTGAAATTGTAAACATGTGGCCATGGATTTTGAAAATTCTAGAGAGAATTTTAAAAGCTTCAAGAGAATTTCAACAATTTTGAGAGGGATTTGAAAAGTTTCAATGGGAATGGGAAGAATTGGGACAAAAATTGGAAACTTTTTAAGGGACTTTGAAAAAATTTCAACTGGAATTTTAGCCATTTTTTTATGTGAAATTGTAAACATGTGGCCATGGATTTTGAAAATTCTAGAGAGAATTTTAAAAGCTTCAAGAGAATTTCAACAATTTTGAGAGGGATTTGAAAAGTTTCAATGGGAATGGGAAGAATTGGGACAAAAATTGGAAAATTTTTAAGGGACTTTGAAAAAATTTCAACTGGAATTTTAGCAATTTTTTGACGTGAAATTGTAAACATGTGGCCATGGATTTTGAAAATTCTAGAGAGAATTTTAAAAGCTTCAGAGAATTTCAACAATTTTGAGAGGGATTTGAAAAGTTTCAATGGGAATGGGAAGAATTGGGACAAAAATTGGAAAATTTTTAAGGGACTTTGAAAAAATTTCAACTGGAATTTTAGCCATTTTTTGACATGAAATTGTAAACATGTGGCCATGGATTTTGAAAATTCTAGAGAGAATTTTAAAAGCTTCAAGAGAATTTCAACAATTTTGAGAGGGATTTGAAAAGTTTCAATGGGAATGGGAAGAATTGGGACAAAAATTGGAAAATTTTTAAGGGACTTTGAAAAAATTTCAACTGGAATTTTAGCCATTTTTTGACGTGAAATTGTAAACATGTGGACATGGATTTTGAAAATTCTAGAGAGAATTTTAAAAGCTTCAACAGAATTTCAACAATTTTGAGAGGGATTTGAAAAGTTTCAATGGGAATGGGAAGAATTGGGACAAAAATTGGAAAATTTTGAAGGGACTTTGAAAAAATTTCAGCTGGAATTTTAGCAATTTTTCGACGTGAAATTGTAAACATGTGGCCATGGATTTTGAAAATTCTAGAGAGAATTTTAAAAGCTTCAAGAGAATTTCAACAATTTTGAGAGGGATTTGAAAAGTTTCAATGGGAATGGGAAGAATTGGGACAAAAATTGGAAAATTTTTAAGGGACTTTGAAAAAATTTCAGCTGGAATTTTAGCAATTTTTTGACGTGAAATTGTAAACATGTGGCCATGGATTTTGAAAATTCTAGAGAGAATTTTAAAAGCTTCAAGAGAATTTCAACAATTTTGAGAGGGATTTGAAAAGTTTCAATGGGAATGGGAAGAATTGGGACAAAAATTGGAAAACTTTTAAGGGACTTTGAAAAAATTTCAACTGGAATTTTAGCCATTTTTTGTCGTGAAATTGTAAACATGTGGACATGGATTTTGAAAATTCTAGAGAGAATTTTAAAAGCTTCAAGAGAATTTCAACAATTTTGAGAGGGATTTGAAAAGTTTCAATGGGAATGGGAAGAATTGGGACAAAAATTGGAAAACTTTTAAGGGACTTTGAAAAAATTTCAACTGGAATTTTAGCAATTTTTTGACGTGAAATTGTAAACATGTGGCCATGGATTTTGAAAATTCTAGAGAGAATTTTAAAAGCTTCAAGAGAATTTCAACAATTTTGAGAGGGATTTGAAAAGTTTCAATGGGAATGGGAAGAATTGGGACAAAAATTGGAAACTTTTTAAGGGACTTTGAAAAAATTTCAACTGGAATTTTAGCCATTTTTTTATGTGAAATTGTAAACATGTGGCCATGGATTTTGAAAATTCTAGAGAGAATTTTAAAAGCTTCAAGAGAATTTCAACAATTTTGAGAGGGATTTGAAAAGTTTCAATGGGAATGGGAAGAATTGGGACAAAAATTGGAAAATTTTTAAGGGACTTTGAAAAAATTTCAACTGGAATTTTAGCCATTTTTTGACGTGAAATTGTAAACATGTGGACATGGATTTTGAAAATTCTAGAGAGAATTTTAAAAGCTTCAAGAGAATTTCAACAATTTTGAGAGGGATTTGAAAAGTTTCAATGGGAATGGGAAGAATTGGGACAAAAATTGGAAAATTTTTAAGGGACTTTGAAAAAATTTCAACTGGAATTTTAGCCATTTTTTGACATGAAATTGTAAACATGTGGACATGGATTTTGAAAATTCTAGAGAGAATTTTAAAAGCTTCAACAGAATTTCAACAATTTGGAGAGGGATTTGAAAGTTTCAATGGGAATGGGAAGAATTGGGACAAAAATTGGAAAATTTTTAAGGGACTTTGAAAAAATTTCAACTGGAATTTTAGCCATTTTTTGACGTGAAATTGTAAACATGTGGACATGGATTTTGAAAATTCTAGAGAGAATTTTAAAAGCTTCAAGAGAATTTCAACAATTTTGAGAGGGATTTGAAAAGTTTCAATGGGAATGGGAAGAATTGGGACAAAAATTGGAAAATTTTTAAGGGACTTTGAAAAAATTTCAACTGGAATTTTAGCAATTTTTTGACGTGAAATTGTAAACATGTGGACATGGATTTGAAAATTCTAGAGAGAATTTTAAAAGCTTCAAGAGAATTTCAACAATTTTGAGAGGGATTTGAAAAGTTTCAATGGGAATGGGAAGAATTGGGACAAAAATTGGAAAATTTTTAAGGGACTTTGAAAAAATTTCAACTGGAATTTTAGCCATTTTTTGTCGTGAAATTGTAAACATGTGGACATGGATTTTGAAAATTCTAGAGAGAATTTTAAAAGCTTCAAGAGAATTTCAACAATTTTGAGAGGGATTTGAAAAGTTTCAATGGGAATGGGAAGAATTGGGACAAAAATTGGAAAATTTTGAAGGGACTTTGAAAAAATTTCAACTGGAATTTTAGCCATTTTTTGACGTGAACTTGTAAACATGTGGCCATGGATTTTGAAAATTCTAGAGAGAATTTTAAAAGCTTCAAGAGAATTTCAACAATTTTGAGAGGGATTTGAAAAGTTTCAATGGGAATGGGAAGAATTGGGACAAAAATTGGAAAACTTTTAAGGGACTTTGAAAAAATTTCAACTGGAATTTTAGCCATTTTTTTACGTGAAATTGTAAACATGTGGCCATGGATTTTGAAAATTCTAGAGAGAATTTTAAAAGCTTCAACAGAATTTCAACAATTTTGAGAGGGATTTGAAAAGTTTCAATGGGAATGGGAAGAATTGGGACAAAAATTGGAAAATTTTTAAGGGACTTTGAAAAAATTTCAACTGGAATTTTAGCCATTTTTTGTCGTGAAATTGTAAACATGTGGACATGGATTTTGAAAATTCTAGAGAGAATTTTAAAAGCTTCAAGAGAATTTCAACAATTTTGAGAGGGATTTGAAAAGTTTCAATGGGAATGGGAAGAATTGGGACAAAAATTGGAAAATTTTGAAGGGACTTTGAAAAAATTTCAACTGGAATTTTAGCAATTTTTTGACGTGAAATTGTAAACATGTGGACATGGATTTTGAAAATTCTAGAGAGAATTTTAAAAGCTTCAAGAGAATTTCAACAATTTTGAGAGGGATTTGAAAAGTTTCAATGGGAATGGGAAGAATTGGGACAAAAATTGGAAAACTTTTAAGGGACTTTGAAAAAATTTCAACTGGAATTTTAGCCATTTTTTGTCGTGAAATTGTAAACATGTGGACATGGATTTTGAAAATTCTAGAGAGAATTTTAAAAGCTTCAAGAGAATTTCAACAATTTTGAGAGGGATTTGAAAAGTTTCAATGGGAATGGGAAGAATTGGGACAAAAATTGGAAAACTTTTAAGGGACTTTGAAAAAATTTCAACTGGAATTTTAGCAATTTTTTGACGTGAAATTGTAAACATGTGGCCATGGATTTTGAAAATTCTAGAGAGAATTTTAAAAGCTTCAAGAGAATTTCAACAATTTTGAGAGGGATTTGAAAAGTTTCAATGGGAATGGGAAGAATTGGGACAAAAATTGGAAAATTTTTAAGGGACTTTGAAAAAATTTCAACTGGAATTTTAGCCATTTTTTGACGTGAAATTGTAAACATGTGGACATGGATTTTGAAAATTCTAGAGAGAATTTTAAAAGCTTCAAGAGAATTTCAACAATTTTGAGAGGGATTTGAAAAGTTTCAATGGGAATGGGAAGAATTGGGACAAAAATTGGAAAATTTTTAAGGGACTTTGAAAAAATTTCAGCTGGAATTTTAGCAATTTTTTGACGTGAAATTGTAAACATGTGGCCATGGATTTTGAAAATTCTAGAGAGAATTTTAAAAGCTTCAAGAGAATTTCAACAATTTTGAGAGGGATTTGAAAAGTTTCAATGGGAATGGGAAGAATTGGGACAAAAATTGGAAAACTTAAGGGACTTTGAAAAAATTTCAACTGGAATTTTAGCCATTTTTTGTCGTGAAATTGTAAACATGTGGACATGGATTTTGAAAATTCTAGAGAGAATTTTAAAAGCTTCAAGAGAATTTCAACAATTTTGAGAGGGATTTGAAAAGTTTCAATGGGAATGGGAAGAATTGGGACAAAAATTGGAAAACTTTTAAGGGACTTTGAAAAAATTTCAACTGGAATTTTAGCAATTTTTTGACGTGAAATTGTAAACATGTGGCCATGGATTTTGAAAATTCTAGAGAGAATTTTAAAAGCTTCAAGAGAATTTCAACAATTTTGAGAGGGATTTGAAAAGTTTCAATGGGAATGGGAAGAATTGGGACAAAAATTGGAAAATTTTTAAGGGACTTTGAAAAAATTTCAACTGGAATTTTAGCCATTTTTTTATGTGAAATTGTAAACATGTGGCCATGGATTTTGAAAATTCTAGAGAGAATTTTAAAAGCTTCAAGAGAATTTCAACAATTTTGAGAGGGATTTGAAAAGTTTCAATGGGAATGGGAAGAATTGGGACAAAAATTGGAAAATTTTTAAGGGACTTTGAAAAAATTTCAACTGGAATTTTAGCCATTTTTTGACGTGAAATTGTAAACATGTGGACATGGATTTTGAAAATTCTAGAGAGAATTTTAAAAGCTTCAAGAGAATTTCAACAATTTTGAGAGGGATTTGAAAAGTTTCAATGGGAATGGGAAGAATTGGGACAAAAATTGGAAAATTTTTAAGGGACTTTGAAAAAATTTCAACTGGAATTTTAGCCATTTTTTGACGTGAAATTGTAAACATGTGGCCATGGATTTTGAAAATTCTAGAGAGAATTTTAAAAGCTTCAAGAGAATTTCAACAATTTTGAGAGGGATTTGAAAAGTTTCAATGGGAATGGGAAGAATGGGACAAAAATTGGAAAATTTTTAAGGGACTTTGAAAAAATTTCAACTGGAATTTTAGCCATTTTTTGACGTGAAATTGTAAACATGTGGACATGGATTTTGAAAATTCTAGAGAGAATTTTAAAAGCTTCAAGAGAATTTCAACAATTTTGAGAGGGATTTGAAAAGTTTCAATGGGAATGGGAAGAATTGGGACAAAAATTGGAAAATTTTTAAGGGACTTTGAAAAAATTTCAACTGGAATTTTAGCCATTTTTTGTCGTGAAATTGTAAACATGTGGACATGGATTTTGAAAATTCTAGAGAGAATTTTAAAAGCTTCAAGAGAATTTCAACAATTTTGAGAGGGATTTGAAAAGTTTCAATGGGAATGGGAAGAATTGGGACAAAAATTGGAAAATTTTTAAGGGACTTTGAAAAAATTTCAACTGGAATTTTAGCCATTTTTTGTCGTGAAATTGTAAACATGTGGACATGGATTTTGAAAATTCTAGAGAGAATTTTAAAAAGCTTCAAGAGAATTTCAACAATTTGGAGAGGGATTTGAAAAGTTTCAATGGGAATGGGAAGAATTGGGACAAAAATTTGAAAATTTTTAAGGGACTTTGAAAAAATTTCAACTGGAATTTTAGCCATTTTTTGACGTGAAATTGTAAACATGTGGACATGGATTTTGAAAATTCTAGAGAGAATTTTAAAAGCTTCAAGAGAATTTCAACAATTTGGAGAGGGATTTGAAAAGTTTCAATGGGAATGGGAAGAATTGGGACAAAAATTGGAAAATTTTTCAGGGACTTTGAAAAAATTTCAACTGGAATTTTAGCCATTTTTTGTCGTGAAATTGTAAACATGTGGCCATGGATTTTGAAAATTCTAGAGAGAATTTTAAAAGCTTCAAGAGAATTTCAACAATTTGGAGAGGGATTTGAAAAGTTTCAATGGGAATGGGAAGAATTGGGACAAAAATTGGAAAATTTTTAAGGGACTTTGAAAAAATTTCAACTGGAATTTTAGCTGTGGCCATGGATTTTGAAAATTCTAGAGAGAATTTTAAAAGCTTCAAGAGAATTTCAACAATTTTGAGAGGGATTTGAAAAGTTTCAATGGAATGGGAAGAATTGGGACAAAAATTGGAAAATTTTTAAGGGACTTTGAAAAATTTCAACTGGAATTTTAGCA
>NW_028115129.1:0-17790 GCF_964273445.1 Streptopelia decaocto
ATTGAAACTTTTCAAATCCCTCTCAAAATTGTAGAAATTCTGTTGAAGCTTTTAAAATTCTCTCTAGAATTTTCAAAATCCATGTCCACATGTTTACAATTTCACGTCAAAAAATGGCTAAAATTCCAGTTGAAATTTTTTCAAAGTCCCTTAAAAATTTTCCAATTTTTGTCCCAATTCTTCCCATTCCCATTGAAACTTTTCAAATCCCTCTCAAAATTGTTGAAATTCTCTTGAAGCTTTTAAAATTCTCTCTAGAATTTTCAAAATCCATGGCCACATGTTTACAATTTCACGTCAAAAAATGGCTAAAATTCCAGCTGAAATTTTTTCAAAGTCCCTTAAAAATTTTCCAATTTTTGTCCCAATTCTTCCCATTCCCATTGAAACTTTTCAAATCCCTCTCAAAATTGTTGAAATTCTGTTGAAGCTTTTAAAATTCTCTCTAGAATTTTCAAAATCCATGTCCACATGTTTACAATTTCACGTCAAAAAATGGCTAAAATTCCAGTTGAAATTTTTTCAAAGTCCCTTAAAAATTTTCCAATTTTTGTCCCAATTCTTCCCATTCCCATTGAAACTTTTCAAATCCCTCTCAAAATTGTTGAAATTCTGTTGAAGCTTTTAAAATTCTCTCTAGAATTTTCAAAATCCATGGCCACATGTTTACAATTTCACGTCAAAAAATTGCTAAAATTCCAGTTGAAATTTTTTCAAAGTCCCTTAAAAGTTTTCCAATTTTTGTCCCAATTCTTCCCATTCCCATTGAAACTTTTCAAATCCCTCTCAAAATTGTTGAAATTCTCTTGAAGCTTTTAAAATTCTCTCTAGAATTTTCAAAATCCATGTCCACATGTTTACAATTTCACGTCAAAAAATGGCTAAAATTCCAGTTGAAATTTTTTCAAAGTCCCTTAAAAATTTTCCAATTTTTGTCCCAATTCTTCCCATTCCCATTGAAACTTTTCAAATCCCTCTCAAAATTGTTGAAATTCTGTTGAAGCTTTTAAAATTCTCTCTAGAATTTTCAAAATCCATGGCCACATGTTTACAATTTCACGTCAAAAAATGGCTAAAATTCCAGTTGAAATTTTTTCAAAGTCCCTTAAAAATTTTCCAATTTTTATCCCAATTGTTCCCATTCCCATTGAAACTTTTCAAATCCCTCTCAGAATTGTAGAAATTCTGTTAAAGCTTTTAAAATTCTCTCTAGAATTTTCAAAATCCATGTCCACATGTTTACAATTTCACGTAAAAAAAATGGTAAATTTCCAGTTGAAATTTTTTCAAAGTCCCTTCAAAATTTTCCAATTTTTGTCCCAATTCTTCCCATTCCCATTGAAACTTTTCAAATCCCTCTCAAAATTGTTGAAATTCTGTTGAAGCTTTTAAAATTCTCTCTAGAATTTTCAAAATCCATGTCCACATGTTTACAATTTCACGTCAAAAAATGGCTAAAATTCCAGTTGAAATTTTTTCAAAGTCCCTTAAAAATTTTCCAATTTTTGTCCCAATTCTTCCCATTCCCATTGAAACTTTTCAAATCCCTCTCAAAATTGTTGAAATTCTCTTGAAGCTTTTAAAATTCTCTCTAGAATTTTCAAAATCCATGGCCACATGTTTACAATTTCACGTAAAAAAATGGCTAAAATTCCAGTTGAAATTTTTTCAAAGTCCCTTAAAAGTTTTCCAATTTTTGTCCCAATTCTTCCCATTCCCATTGAAACTTTTCAAATCCCTCTCAAAATTGTTGAAATTCTCTTGAAGCTTTTAAAATTCTCTCTAGAATTTTCAAAATCCATGGCCACATGTTTACAATTTCACGTCAAAAAATGGCTAAAATTCCAGTTGAAATTTTTTCAAAGTCCCTTAAAAATTTTCCAATTTTTGTCCCAATTCTTCCCATTCCCATTGAAACTTTTCAAATCCCTCTCAAAATTGTTGAAATTCTGTTGAAGCTTTTAAAATTCTCTCTAGAATTTTCAAAATCCATGGCCACATGTTTACAATTTCACGTCAAAAAATGGCTAAAATTCCAGTTGAAATTTTTTCAAAGTCCCTTAAAAATTTTCCAATTTTTGTCCCAATTCTTCCCATTCCCATTGAAACTTTTCAAATCCCTCTCAAAATTGTTGAAATTCTCTTGAAGCTTTTAAAATTCTCTCTAGAATTTTCAAAATCCATGTCCACATGTTTACAATTTCACGTCAAAAAATGGCTAAAATTCCAGTTGAAATTTTTTCAAAGTCCCTTAAAAATTTTCCAATTTTTGTCCCAATTCTTCCCATTCCCATTGAAACTTTTCAAATCCCTCTCAAAATTGTTGAAATTCTGTTGAAGCTTTTAAAATTCTCTCTAGAATTTTCAAAATCCATGTCCACATGTTTACAATTTCACGTCAAAAAATGGCTAAAATTCCAGTTGAAATTTTTTCAAAGTCCCTTAAAAATTTTCCAATTTTTGTCCCAATTCTTCCCATTCCCATTGAAACTTTTCAAATCCCTCTCAAAATTGTTGAAATTCTCTTGAAGCTTTTAAAATTCTCTCTAGAATTTTCAAAATCCATGTCCACATGTTTACAATTTCACGTCAAAAAATTGCTAAAATTCCAGTTGAAATTTTTTCAAAGTCCCTTAAAAATTTTCCAATTTTTGTCCCAATTCTTCCCATTCCCATTGAAACTTTTCAAATCCCTTTCGGAATTGTAGAAATTCTGTTAAAGCTTTTAAAATTCTCTCTAGAATTTTCAAAATCCATGTCCACATGTTTACAATTTCACGTCACAAAATGGCTAAAATTCCAGTTGAAATTTTTTCAAAGTCCCTTAAAAAATTTCCAATTTTTGTCCCAATTCTTCCCATTCCCATTGAAACTTTTCAAATCCCTCTCCAAATTGTTGAAATTCTCTTGAAGCTTTTAAAATTCTCTCTAGAATTTTCAAAATCCATGTCCACATGTTTACAATTTCACGTCAAAAAATGGCTAAAATTCCAGTTGAAATTTTTTCAAAGTCCCTTAAAAATTTTCCAATTTTTGTCCCAATTCTTCCCATTCCCATTGAAACTTTTCAAATCCCTCTCAAAATTGTTGAAATTCTCTTGAAGCTTTTAAAATTCTCTCTAGAATTTTCAAAATCCATGTCCACATGTTTACAATTTCACGTCAAAAAATGGCTAAAATTCCAGTTGAAATTTTTTCCAAGTCCCTTCAAAATTTTCCAATTTTTGTCCCAATTCTTCCCATTCCCATTGAAACTTTTCAAATCCCTCTCAAAATTGTTGAAATTCTCTTGAAGCTTTTAAAATTCTCTCTAGAATTTTCAAAATCCATGTCCACATGTTTACAATTTCACGTCAAAAAATGGCTAAAATTCCAGCTGAAATTTTTTCAAAGTCCCTTAAAAATTTTCCAATTTTTGTCCCAATTCTTCCCATTCCCATTGAAACTTTTCAAATCCCTCTCCAAATTGTTGAAATTCTGTTGAAGCTTTTAAAATTCTCTCTAGAATTTTCAAAATCCATGGCCACATGTTTACAATTTCACGACAAAAAATGGCTAAAATTCCAGTTGAAATTTTTTCAAAGTCCCTTAAAAAATTTCCAATTTTTGTCCCAATTCTTCCCATTCCCATTGAAACTTTTCAAATCCCTCTCAAAACTTGTTGAAATTCTCTTGAAGCTTTTAAAATTCTCTCTAGAATTTTCAAAATCCACTTCAACATGTTTACAATTTCACGTCAAAATTGCTAAAATTCCAGTTGAAATTTTTTCAAAGTCCCTTCAAAATTTTCCAGTTTTCGTCCCAATTCTTCCCATTCCCATTGAAACTTTTCAAATCCCTCTCAAAACTGTGGAAATTCTCTTGAAGCTTTTAAAATTCTCTCTAGAATTTTCAAAATCCATGTCCACATGTTTACAATTTCACGTCAAAATTGCTAAAATTCCAGTTGAAATTTTTTCAAAGTCCCTTCAAAATTTTCCAGTTTTCGTCCCAATTCTTCCCATTCCCATTGAAACTTTTCAAATCCCTCTCAAAACTGTTGAAATTCTGTTGAAGCTTTTAAAATTCTCTCTAGAATTTTCAAAATCCACTTCAACACGTTTACAATTTCACGTCAAAATTGCTAAAATTCCAGTTGAAATTTTTTCAAAGTCCCTTCAAAATTTTCCAATTTTCGTCCCAATTCTTCCCATTCCCATTGAAACTTTTCAAATCCCTCTCAAAACTGTTGAAATTCTCTTGAAGCTTTTAAAATTCTCTCTAGAATTTTCAAAATCCACTTCAACATGTTTACAATTTCACGTCAAAATTGCTAAAATTCCAGTTGAAATTTTTTCAAAGTCCCTTCAAAATTTTCCAATTTTCGTCCCAATTCTTCCCATTCCCATTGAAACTTTTCAAATCCCTCTCAAAACTGTTGAAATTCTCTTGAAGCTTTTAAAATTCTCTCTAGAATTTTCAAAATCCACTTCAACATATTTACAATTTCACGTCAAAATTGCTAAAATTCCAGTTGAAATTTTTTCAAAGTCCCTTCAAAATTTTCCAATTTTCGTCCCAATTCTTCCCATTCCCATTGAAACTTTTCAAATCCCTCTCAAAACTATTGAAATTCTATTGAAACTTTTAAACTTCTCTCTAGAATTTTCAAAACCCACTTCAACATGTTTACAATTTCACGTCAAAATTGCTAAAATTCCAGTTGAAATTTTTTCAAAGTCCCTTAAAAATTTTCCACTTTTCGTCCCAATTCTTCCCATTCCCATTGAAACTTTTCAAATCCCTCTCAAAACTGTTGAAATCCTATTGAATATTTGAAAATTCTCTCTAGAATTTTCAAAATCCATGTCCACAGGTTTACAATTTCACGTCAAAATTGCTAAAATTCCAGTTGAAATTTTTTCAAAGTCCCTTAAAAATTTTCCAATTTTCATCTCAATTCTTCCCATTCCCATTGAAACTTTTGAAATCCCTCTCAAAACTGTGGAAATTCTCTTGAAGCTTTTAAAATTCTCTCTAGAATTTTCAAAATCCACTTCATCATGTTTACAATTTCACGTCAAAATTGCTAAAATTCCACTTGAAATTTTTTCAAAGTCCCTGAAAAATTGTTCAATTTTCGTCCCAATTCTTCCCATTCCCATTGACACTTTTCAAATGCCTCTCAAAATGGTTGAAACCCTGTTGAAGCTTTTAAAATTCTCTCTAGAATTTTCCAAATCCATGTCCACATGTTTCGAATTTCACGTCAAAATTGCTAAAATTCCAATTGAAATTTTTTCAAAGTCCCTTCAAAATTTTCCAATTTTTGTCCCAACTCTTCCCATTCCCATTGAAACTTTTCAAATCCCTCTCAACATTGTTGAAATCCTGTTGAAAGTTTGAAACTTCTCCCTAGAATTTTCCAAATCCTCGTCAACATGTTTCCAATTTCATGTCAAAATTGCTAGAATTCCAGTTGAAATTTTTTCAAAGTCCCTGAAAAATTTGCCAATTTTCGTCCCAATTCTTCCCATTCCCATTGAAACTTTTCAAATCCCTCTCAAAATGGTTGAAACGCTGTTGAAGCTTTTAAAATTCTCTCTAGAATTTTCCAAATCCTCGTCAACATGTTTCCAATTTCACGTCAAAATTGCTAAAATTCCAGTTGAAATGTTTTCAAAGTCCCTGAAAAATTTTCCAATTTTCGTCCCAATTCTTCCCATTCCCACTGAAACTTTGCAAATCCCTCTCAAAATGGTTGAAACCCTAATGAAGCTTTTAAAATTCTCTCTAGAATTTTCCAAATCCACTTCAACATGTTTACAATTTCACGTCAAAATTGCTAAAATTCCAGTTGAAATTTTTTCAAAGTCCCTGAAAAA
Organism: Streptopelia decaocto; assembly: GCF_964273445.1. NCBI lineage: Eukaryota > Metazoa > Chordata > Aves > Columbiformes > Columbidae > Streptopelia > Streptopelia decaocto. The sequence continues at coordinate 5,865 of NW_028115129.1, forward strand.
GTTCCAATTTTCGTCCCAATTCTTCCCATTCCCATTGAAACTTTTCAAATCCCTCTCAAAATGGTTGAAACGCTGTTGAAGCTTTTAAAATTCTCTCTAGAATTTTCCAAATCCTCGTCAACATGTTTCCAATTTCACGTCAAAATTGCTAAAATTCCAGTTGAAATGTTTTCAAAGTCCCTGAAAAATTTTCCAATTTTCGTCCCAATTCTTCCCATTCCCATTGAAACTTTGCAAATCCCTCTCAAAATGGTTGAAACCCTAATGAAGCTTTTAAAATTCTCTCTAGAATTTTCCAAATCCACTTCAACATGTTTACAATTTCACGTCAAAATTGCTAAAATTCCAGTTGAAATTTTTTCAAAGTCCCTGAAAAAGTTCCAATTTTCGTCCCAATTCTTCCCATTCCCCATTGAAACTTTTCAAATCCCTCTCAAAATTATTGAAATCCTGTTGAAAGTTTGAAACGTCTTCTAAAATTTCCCAAATCCACGTCCACATGTTTACAATTTCACGTCAAAATTGCTAAAATTCCACTTGAAATTTTTTCAAAGTTCCTTAAAAATTGTTCAATTTTCATCCCAATTCTTCACATTCCCATTGAAACTTTGCAAATCCCTCTCAACATTGTTGAAATCCTGTTGAAAGTTTGAAACTTCTCCCTAGAATTTTCCAAATCCACGTCAACATGTTTCCAATTTCACATCAAAATTGCTAAAATTCCAGTTGAAATTTTTTCCAAGTCCCTTCAAAATTTTCCAATTTTCGTCCCAATTCTTCCCATTCCCATTGAAACTTTTCAAATCCCTCTCAATACTGTTGAAATCCTGTTGAAGCTTTTAAAATTCTCTCTAGAATTTTCCAAATCCACGTCAACATGTTTACAATTTCATGTCAAATTTGCTAAAATTCCAGTTGAAATTTTTTCAAAGTCCCTTCATAATTTTCCAATTTTCGTCCCAATTCTTCCCATTCCCATTGAAACTTTTCAAATCCCTCTCAACATTGTTGAAATCCTGTTGAAAGTTTGAAACTTCTCTCTAGAATTTTCCAAATCCACCTCAACCTGTTTACAATTTCATGCCAAAATTGCTAAAATTCCAGTTGAAATTTTTTCAAAGTCCCTTCAAAATTTTTTAATTTTCGTCCCAATTCTTCCCATTCCCATTGAAACTTTTCAAATCCCTCTCAAAATGGTTGAAACGCTGTTGAAGCTTTTAAAATTCTCTCTAGAATTTTCCAAATCCTCGTCAACATGTTTCCAATTTCACGTCAAAATTGCTAAAATTCCAGTTGAAATGTTTTCAAAGTCCCTGAAAAATTTTCCAATTTTCGTCCCAATTCTTCCCATTCCCACTGAAACTTTGCAAATCCCTCTCAAAATGGTTGAAACCCTAATGAAGCTTTTAAAATTCTCTCTAGAATTTTCCAAATCCACTTCAACATGTTTACAATTTCACGTCAAAATTGCTAAAATTCCAGTTGAAATTTTTTCAAAGTCCCTGAAAAAGTTCCAATTTTCGTCCCAATTCTTCCCATTCCCATTGAAACTTTTCCAATCCCTCTCAAAATTATTGAAATCCTGTTGAAAGTTTGAAACGTCTTCTAAAATTTCCCAAATCAACGTCCACATGTTTACAATTTCACGTCAAAATTGCTAAAATTCCACTTGAAATTTTTTCAAAGTTCCTTAAAAATTGTTCAATTTTCATCCCAATTCTTCCCATTCCCATTGAAACTTTTCAAATCCCTCTCAACATTGTTGAAATCCTGTTGAAAGTTTGAAACTTCTCCCTAGAATTTTCCAAATCCTCGTCAAAATGTTTCCAATTTCATGTCAAAATTGCTAGAATTCCAGTTGAAATTTTTTCAAAGTCCTTCCAAAATTGTTCAATTTTCGTCCCAATTCTTCACATTCCCATTGAAACTTTTCAAATCCCTCTCAAAATTCTTGAAGTCCTGTTGAAATTTTGAAACTTCTCTCTAGAATTTTCCAAATCCACGTCAACATGTTTACAATTTCACGTCAAAATTGCTAAAATTCCAGTTGAAATTTTTTCAAAGTCCCTTAAAAATTTTCCAATTTTCGTCCCAATTCCTTCCATTCCCATTGAAACTTTGCAAATCCCTCTCAACATTGTTGAAATCCTGTTGAAGCTTTTAAAATTCTCTCTAGAATTTTCCAAATCCTCGTCAACATGTTTCCAATTTCACGTCAAAATTGCTAAAATTCCAGTTGAAATTTTTTCAAAGTCCCTGAAAAATTTTCCAATTTTCGTCCCAATTCTTCCCATTCTCATTGAAACTTTTCAAATCCCTCTCAACATTGTTGAAATCCTGTTGAAAGTTTGAAACTTCTCTCTAGAATTCTCAAAATCCACCTCAACATGTTTCCAATTTCACGTCAAAATTGCTAAAATTCCAGTTGAAATTTTTTCAAAGTCCCTTAAAAATTTTCCAATTTTTGTCCCAATTCTTCCCATTCCCATTGAAACTTATCAAATCCCTCTCAAAATTATTGAAATCCTGTTGAAAGTTTTAAACGTCTTCTAGAATTTTCCAAATCCTCGTCAACATGTTTCCAATTTCACGTCAAAATTGCTAAAATTCCAGTTGAAATGTTTTCAAAGTCCCTGAAAAATTTTCCAATTTTCGTCCCAATTCTTCCCATTCCCATTGATACTTTTCAAATCCCTCTCAAAATGGTTGAAATCCTGTTGAAAGTTTGAAACTTCTCCCTAGATTTTTCCAAATCCACCTCAACATGTTTCCAATTTCATGTCAAAATTGCTAAAATTCCAGTTGAAATTTTTTTCAAAGTCCCTGAAAAATTTTCCAATTTTCGTCCCAATTCTTCCGATTCCCATTGAAACTTTTCCAATCCCTCTCAACATTGTTGAAATCCTGTTGAAGATTTTAAAATTCTCTCTAGAATTTTCCAAATCCTCGTCAACATGTTTACAATTTCACGTCAAAATTGCTAAAATTCCACTTGAAATTTTTTCAAAGTCCCTTCAAAATTTTCCAATTTTCGTCCCAATTCTTCCCATTCCACTTGAAACTTTGCAAATCCCTCTCAACATTGTTGAAATCCTGTTGAAGATTTTAAAATTCTCTCTAGAATTTTCCAAATCCTCGTCAACATGTTTCCAATTTCACATCAAAATTGCTAAAATTCCAGTTGAAATGTTTTCAAAGTCCTTTCAAAATTGTTCAATTTTCGTCCCAATTCTTCACATTCCCATTGAAACTTTTCAAATCCCTCTCAACATTGTTGAAATCCTGTTGAAGGTTTTAAAATGCTCTCTAGAATTTTCCAAATCCTCGTCAACATGTTTCCAATTTCACGTCAAAATTGCTAAAATTCCAGTTGAAATGTTTTCAAAGTCCCTGAAAAATTTTCCAATTTTCGTCCCAATTCTTCCCATTCCCATTGAAACTTTTCAAATCCCTCTCAAAATGGTTGAAATCCTGTTGAAAGTTTGAAACTTCTCCCTAGAATTTTCCAAATCCACCTCAACATGTTTCCAATTTCATGTTAAAATTGCTAAAATTCCAGTTGAAATTTTTTCAAAGTCCCTTAAAAATTTTCCAATTTTCGTCCCAATTCTTCCCATTCCCATTGAAACGTTTCAAAACCCTCTCAACATTGTTGAAATCCTGTTGAAGCTTTTAAAATTCCTTCTAGAATTTTCCAAATCCACTTCAACATGTTTCCAATTTCACGGCAAAATTGCTAAAATTCCAGTTGAATTTTTTTCAGAGTCCCTTCAAAATTGTTCAATTTTTGTCCCAATTCTTCACATTCCCATCGAAACATTTCATATCCCTCTCAACATTGTTGAAATCCTGTTGAAGATTTTAAAATTCTCTCTAGAATTTTCCAAATCCTCGTCAAAATGTTTACAATTTCACGTCAAAATTGCTAAAATTCCAGTTAAAATTTTTTCAAAGTCCCTTCAAAATTTTCCAATTTTCGTCCCAATTCTTCCCATTCCCATTGAAACTTTTCAAATCCCTCTCAATATTGTTGAAATCCTGTTGAAGCTTTTAAAATTCTCTTTAGAATTTTCCAAATCCACGTCAACATGTTTACAATTTCACGTCAAAATTGCTAAAATTCCAGTTGAAATTTTTTCAAAGTCCCTGAAAAATTTTCCACTTTTCGTCCCAATTCTTCCCATTCCCATTGAAACTTTTCAAATCCCTCTCAATACTGTTGAAATACTGTTGAAGCTTTTAAAATTCTCTCTAGAATTTTCCAAATCCACGTCAACATGTTTACAATTTCACGTCAAAATTGCTAAAATTCCAGTTGAAATGTTTTCAAAGTCCCTTCATAATTTTCCAATTTTCGTCCCAATTCTTCCCATTCCCATTGAAACTTTTCAAATCCCTCTCAACATTGTTGAAATCCTGTTGAAAGTTTGAAACTTCTCTCTAGAATTTTCCAAATCCACCTCAACATGTTTACAATTTCATGCCAAAATTGCTAAAATTCCAGTTGAAATTTTTTCAAAGTCCCTTCAAAATTTTTTAGTTTTCGTCCCAATTCTTCCCATTCTCATTGAAACTTTTCAAATCCCTCTCAAAATGGTTGAAACCCTGTTGAAGCTTTTAAAATTCTCTCTAGAATTTTCCAAATCCACGTCAACATGTTTACAATTTCACGTCAAAATTGCTAAAATTCCAGTTGAAATGTTTTCAAAGTCCCTGAAAAATTTTCCAATTTTCGTCCCAATTCTTCCCATTCCCACTGAAACTTTGCAAATCCCTCTCAAAATGGTTGAAACCCTAATGAAGCTTTTAAAATTCTCTCTAGAATTTTCCAAATCCACTTCAACATGTTTACAATTTCACGTCAAAATTGCTAAAATTCCAGTTGAAATTTTTTCAAAGTCCCTGAAAAAGTTCCAATTTTCGTCCCAATTCTTCCCATTCCCATTGAAACTTTTCAAATCCCTCTCAAAATTATTGAAATCCTGTTGAAAGTTTGAAACATCTTCTAAAATTTCACAAATCCACGTCCACATGTTTACAATTTCACGTCAAAATTGCTAAAATTCCAGTTGAAATTTTTTCAAAGTTCCTTAAAAATTGTTCAATTTTCATCCCAATTCTTCACATTCCCATTGAAACTTTGCAAATCCCTCTCAACATTGTTGAAATCCTGTTGAAAGTTTGAAACTTCTCCCTAGAATTTTCCAAATCCTCGTCAACATGTTTCCAATTTCATGTAAAAATTGCTAGAATTCCAGTTGAAATTTTTTCAAAGTCCTTCCAAAATTGTTCAATTTTCGTCTCAATTCTTCACATTCCCATTGAAACTTTTCAAATCCCTCTCAAAATTCTTGAAGTCCTGTTGAAATTTTGAAACTTCTCTCTAGAATTTTCCAAATCCACGTCAACATGTTTACAATTTCACGTCAAAATTGCTAAAATTCCAGTTGAAATTTTTTCAAAGTCCCTGAAAAATTTTCCAATTTTCGTCCCAATTCTTCCCATTCCCATTGAAACTTTTCAAATCCCTCTCAAAATGGTTGAAATCCTGTTGAAAGTTTGAAACTTCTCCCTAGAATTTTCCAAATCCACCTCAACATGTTTCCAATTTCATGTCAAAATTGCTAAAATTCCAGTTGAAATTTTTTCAAAGTCCCTTAAAAATTTTCCAATTTTCGTCCCAATTCTTCCGATTCCCATTGAAACGTTTCAAAACCCTCTCAACATTGTTGAAGTCCTGTTGAAGCTTTTAAAATTCCTTCTAGAATTTTCCAAATCCACTTCAACATGTTTCCAATTTCACGTCAAAATTGCTAAAATTCCAGTTGAAATTTTTTCAAAGTCCCTGAAAAATTGTTCAATTTTCGTCCCAATTCTTCACATTCCCATTGAAACTTTTCAAATCCCTCTCAACATTGTTGAAATCCTGTTGAAGGTTTTAAAATGCTCTCTAGAATTTTCCAAATCCACCTCAATATGTTTCCAATTTCACGTCAAAATTGCTAAAATTCCATTTGAAATTTTTTCAAAGTCCCTGAAAAATTTTCCAATTTTCGTCCCAATTCTTCCCATTCCCATTGAAACTTTTCAAATCCCTCTCAACATTGTTGAAATCCTGTTGAAAGTTTGAAACTTCTCCCTAGAATTTTCCAAATCCACCTCAACATGTTTCCAATTTCACGTCAAAATTGCTAAAATTCCAGTTGAAATGTTTTCAAAGTCCCTTAAAAATTGTTCAATTTTCGTCCCAATTCTTCCCATTCCCATTGAAACTTTTCAAAACCCTCTCAACATTGTTGAAATCCTGTTGAAATTTTGAAACTTCTCTCTAGAATTTTCCAAATCCACGTCAACATGTTTACAATTTCATGTTAAAATTGCTAAAATTCCAGTTGAAATTTTTTCAAAGTCCCTTTAAAATTTTCCAATTTTCGTCCCAATTCTTCCCATTCCCATTGAAACGTTTCAAAACCCTCTCAACATTGTTGAAATCCTGTTGAAGCTTTTAAAATTCCTTCTAGAATTTTCCAAATCCACTTCAACATGTTTCCAATTTCACGTCAAAATTGCTAAAATTCCAGTTGAATTTTTTCAGAGTCCCTTCAAAATTGTTCAATTTTTGTCCCAATTCTTCACATTCCCATTGAAACATTTCATATCCCTCTCAACATTGTTGAAATCCTGTTGAAGATTTGAAAATTCTCTCTAGAATTTTCCAAATCCTCGTCAAAATGTTTGCAATTTCACGTCAAAATTGCTAAAATTCCAATTGAAATTTTTTCAAAGTCCCTTCAAAATTTTCCAATTTTCGTCCCAATTATTCTCATTCCCATTGAAACTTTGCAAATCCCTCTCAACATTGTTGAAATCCTGTTGAAGATTTTAAAATACTCTCTAGAATTTTCCAAATCCTCGTCAACATGTTTCCAATTTCACGTCAAAATTGCTAAAATTCCAGTTGAAATGTTTTCAAAGTCCTTTCAAAATTGTTCAATTTTCGTCCCAATTCTTCACATTCCCATTGAAACTTTTCAAATCCCTCTCAACATTGTTGAAATCCTGTTGAAGGTTTTAAAATGCTCTCTAGAATTTTCCAAATCCACGTCCACATGTTTACAATTTCACGTCAAAATTACTAAAATTCCAGTTGAAATTTTTTCAAAGTTCCTTAAAAATTGTTCAATTTTCATCCCAATTCTTCACATTCCCATTGAAACTTTGCAAATCCCTCTCAACATTGTTGAAATCCTGTTGAAAGTTTGAAACTTCTCCCTAGAATTTTCCAAATCCTCGTCAACATGTTTCCAATTTCATGTCAAAATTGCTAGAATTCCAGTTGAAATTTTTTCAAAGTCCTTCCAAAATTGTTCAATTTTCGTCTCAATTCTTCACATTCCCATTGAAACTTTTCAAATCCCTCTCAAAATTCTTGAAGTCCTGTTGAAATTTTGAAACTTCTCTCTAGAATTTTCCAAATCCACGTCAACATGTTTACAATTTCACGTCAAAATTGCTAAAATTCCAGTTGAAATTTTTTCAAAGTCCCTGAAAAATTTTCCAATTTTCGTCCCAATTCTTCCCATTCCCATTGAAACTTTTCAAATCCCTCTCAAAATGGTTGAAATCCTGTTGAAAGTTTGAAACTTCTCCCTAGAATTCTCCAAATCCACCTCAACATGTTTCCAATTTCATGTCAAAATTGCTAAAATTCCAGTTGAAATTTTTTCAAAGTCCCTTAAAAATTTTCCAATTTTCGTCCCAATTCTTCCGATTCCCATTGAAACGTTTCAAAACCCTCTCAACATTGTTGAAGTCCTGTTGAAGCTTTTAAAATTCCTTCTAGAATTTTCCAAATCCACTTCAACATGTTTCCAATTTCACGTCAAAATTGCTAAAATTCCAGTTGAAATTTTTTCAAAGTCCCTTCAAAATTGTTCAATTTTCGTCCCAATTCTTCACATTCCCATTGAAACTTTTCAAATCCCTCTCAACATTGTTGAAATCCTGTTGAAGGTTTTAAAATGCTCTCTAGAATTTTCCAAATCCACCTCAATATGTTTCCAATTTCACGTCAAAATTGCTAAAATTCCACTTGAAATTTTTTCAGAGTCCCTGAAAAATTTTCCAATTTTCGTCCCAATTCTTCCCATTCCCATTGAAACTTTTCAAATCCCTCTCAAAATGGTTGAAATCCTGTTGAAAGTTTGAAACTTCTCCCTAGAATTTTCCAAATCCACCTCAACATGTTTCCAATTTCACGTCAAAATTGCTAAAATTCCAGTTGAAATTTTTCAAAGTCCCTTCAAAATTGTTCAATTTTCGTCCCAATTCTTCCCATTCCCATTGAAACTTTTCAAAACCCTCTCAACATTGTTGAAATCCTGTTGAAATTTTGAAACTTCTCTCTAGAATTTTCCAAATCCACGTCAACATGTTTACAATTTCATGTCAAAATTGCTAAAATTCCAGTTGAAATTTTTTCAAAGTCCCTTTAAAATTTTCCAATTTTCGTCCCAATTCTTCCCATTCCCATTGAAACCTTTCAAAACCCTCTCAACATTGTTGAAATCCTGTTGAAGCTTTTAAAATTCCTTCTAGAATTTTCCAAATCCACTTCAACATGTTTCCAATTTCACGTCAAAATGGCTAAAATTCCAGTTGAATTTTTTTCAGAGTCCCTTCAAAATTGTTCAATTTTTGTCCCAATTCTTCACATTCCCATTGAAACATTTCAAATCCCTCTCAACATTGTTGAAATCCTGTTGAAGGTTTTAAAATGCTCTCTAGAATTTTCCAAATCCACTTCAACATGTTTCCAATTTCACGTCAAAATTGCTAAAATTCCACTTGAAATTTTTTCAAAGTCCCTGAAAAATTTTCCAATTTTCGTCCCAATTCTTCCCATTCCCATTGAAACTTTTCAAATCCCTCTTAAAATGGTTGAAATCCTGTTGAAAGTTTGAAACTTCTCCCTAGAATTTTCCAAATCCACCTCAACATGTTTCCAATTTCACGTCAAAATTGCTAAAATTCCAGTTGAAATTTTTTCAAAGTCCCTTAAAAATTGTTCAATTTTCGTCCCAATTCTTCCCATTCCCATTGAAACTTTTCAAAACCCTCTCAACATTGTTGAAATCCTGTTGAAATTTTGAAACTTCTCTCTAGAATTTTCCAAATCCACGTCAACATGTTTACAATTTCATGTCAAAATTGCTAAAATTCCAGTTGAAATTTTTTCAAAGTCCCTTTAAAATTTTCCAATTTTCGTCCCAATTCTTCCCATTCCCATTGAAACCTTTCAAAACCCTCTCAACATTGTTGAAATCCTGTTGAAGCTTTTAAAATTCCTTCTAGAATTTTCCAAATCCACCTCAATATGTTTCCAATTTCACGTCAAAATGGCTAAAATTCCAGTTGAATTTTTTTCAGAGTCCCTTCAAAATTGTTCAATTTTTGTCCCAATTCTTCACATTCCCATTGAAACATTTCATATCCCTCTCAACATTGTTGAAATCCTGTTGAAGATTTGAAAATTCTCTCTAGAATTTTCCAAATCCTCGTCAAAATGTTTGCAATTTCACGTCAAAATTGCTAAAATTCCAGTTAAAATTTTTTCAGAGTCCCTTCAAAATTGTTCAATTTTTGTCCAATTCTTCACATTCCCCTTGAAACATTTCATATCCCTCTCAACATTGTTGAAATCCTGTTGAAAGTTTGAAACTTCTCCCTAGAATTCTCAAAATCCACCTCAACATGTTTCCAATTTCACGTCAAAGTTGCTAAAATTCCAGTTGATATTTTTTCAAAGTCCCTTCAAAATTTTCCAATTTTTGTCCCAATTCTTCCCATTCCCATTGAAACTTATCAAATCCCTCTCAAAATTATTGAAATCCTGTTGAAAGTTTGAAACGTCTTCTAGAATTTTCCAAATCCTCGTCAACATGTTTCCAATTTCACGTCAAAATTGCTAAAATTCCAGTTGAAATGTTTTCAAAGTCCTTTCAAAATTGTTCAATTTTCGTCCCAATTCTTCCCATTCCCATTGAAACTTTTCAAATCCCTCTCAACATTGTTGAAATCCTGTTGAAGGTGTTAAAATGCTCTCTAGAATTTTCCAAATCCACCTCAATATGTTTCCAATTTCACGTCAAAATTGCTAAAATTCCAGTTGAAATTTTTTCAAAGTCCCTTAAAAATTGTTCAATTTTCGTCCCAATTCTTCCCATTCCCATTGAAACTTTTCAAAACCCTCTCAACATTGTTGAAATCCTGTTGAAATTTTGAAACTTCTCTCTAGAATTTTCCAAATCCACGTCAACATGTTTACAATTTCATGTTAAAATTGCTAAAATTCCAGTTGAAATTTTTTCAAAGTCCCTTTAAAATTTTCCAATTTTCGTCCCAATTCTTCCCATTCCCATTGAAACGTTTCAAAACCCTCTCAACATTGTTGAAATCCTGTTGAAGCTTTTAAAATTCCTTCTAGAATTTTCCAAATCCACTTCAACATGTTTCCAATTTCACGTCAAAATTGCTAAAATTCCAGTTGAATTTTTTCAGAGTCCCTTCAAAATTGTTCAATTTTTGTCCCAATTCTTCACATTCCCATTGAAACATTTCATATCCCTCTCAACATTGTTGAAATCCTGTTGAAGATTTGAAAATTCTCTCTAGAATTTTCCAAATCCTCGTCAAAATGTTTGCAATTTCACGTCAAAATTGCTAAAATTCCAATTGAAATTTTTTCAAAGTCCCTTCAAAATTTTCCAATTTTCGTCCCAATTATTCTCATTCCCATTGAAACTTTGCAAATCCCTCTCAACATTGTTGAAATCCTGTTGAAGATTTTAAAATACTCTCTAGAATTTTCCAAATCCTCGTCAACATGTTTCCAATTTCACGTCAAAATTGCTAAAATTCCAGTTGAAATGTTTTCAAAGTCCTTTCAAAATTGTTCAATTTTCGTCCCAATTCTTCACATTCCCATTGAAACTTTTCAAATCCCTCTCAACATTGTTGAAATCCTGTTGAAGGTTTTAAAATGCTCTCTAGAATTTTCCAAATCCACGTCCACATGTTTACAATTTCACGTCAAAATTACTAAAATTCCAGTTGAAATTTTTTCAAAGTTCCTTAAAAATTGTTCAATTTTCATCCCAATTCTTCACATTCCCATTGAAACTTTGCAAATCCCTCTCAACATTGTTGAAATCCTGTTGAAAGTTTGAAACTTCTCCCTAGAATTTTCCAAATCCTCGTCAACATGTTTCCAATTTCATGTCAAAATTGCTAGAATTCCAGTTGAAATTTTTTCAAAGTCCTTCCAAAATTGTTCAATTTTCGTCTCAATTCTTCACATTCCCATTGAAACTTTTCAAATCCCTCTCAAAATTCTTGAAGTCCTGTTGAAATTTTGAAACTTCTCTCTAGAATTTTCCAAATCCACGTCAACATGTTTACAATTTCACGTCAAAATTGCTAAAATTCCAGTTGAAATTTTTTCAAAGTCCCTGAAAAATTTTCCAATTTTCGTCCCAATTCTTCCCATTCCCATTGAAACTTTTCAAATCCCTCTCAAAATGGTTGAAATCCTGTTGAAAGTTTGAAACTTCTCCCTAGAATTCTCCAAATCCACCTCAACATGTTTCCAATTTCATGTCAAAATTGCTAAAATTCCAGTTGAAATTTTTTCAAAGTCCCTTAAAAATTTTCCAATTTTCGTCCCAATTCTTCCGATTCCCATTGAAACGTTTCAAAACCCTCTCAACATTGTTGAAGTCCTGTTGAAGCTTTTAAAATTCCTTCTAGAATTTTCCAAATCCACTTCAACATGTTTCCAATTTCACGTCAAAATTGCTAAAATTCCAGTTGAAATTTTTCAAAGTCCCTTCAAAATTGTTCAATTTTCGTCCCAATTCTTCACATT